>NC_092279.1:33392938-33409895 GCF_036320965.1 Panulirus ornatus | reverse complement strand
CGCACGCGCAGGGCCAAGTAATCACTTGCCAAGGCGGCGGACGAGGCAGAAACTCAGCACACCCCCCAAGTACTTCCACAAAAAAGCAGAAACACCTTCTTAAGCAAACGCCCTACCAACCCAACATGATTAATGAAAACATCCTTGGCAAATGCTTTCGCGGTAGTTCGTCTTGCGACGGTCCAAGAATTTCACCTCTCGCATCGCAATACGAATGCCCCCGCCAGTCCATATTAGTCATTAACTCTTATTCAATAAACCAAAAAATCCACCACAACAGCCGAATATATCCATAAACCAACAATGCTGCTGTTGTTGCTTCTTAACTTCTCTCAATGGAGAGACATAACTTGGCCATTGTTTCACATGTAGGGACGTTGCATTCAAGGAGGCCCCTGTGGTTTTTGGGTAAGGTGACTGTTACTACGATTCGCAAGCGCAGGGCCAAGTAATCACTTGCCAAGGGGCCTCCTTGAATGAAACGTCCCTACATGTGAAACAATGGCCAAGTTATGTCTCTCCATTGAGAGAGAGTTAAGAAGAAACAACAGCAGCATGATTGGTTTATGGATATATGCGGCTGTTGTTGTGGTGGATTTTTTGGTTTATTGAATCAGAGTTAATGACTAATATGGACTTGCGGGGGCATTCGTATTGCGACGCGAGAAGTGAAATTCTTGGACCGTCGCGTGCAAATCGTAGTAACAGTCACCTTACCCAAAAACCACAGGGGCCTCCTTGAATGAAACGTCCCTACATGTGAAACAATGGCCAAGTTATGTCTCTCCATTGAGAGAGAGTTAAGAAGCAACAACAGCAGCATGGTTGGTTTATGGATATATGCGGCTTTTGTTGTGGTGGATTTTTTGGTTTATTGAATCAGAGTTAATGACTAATATGGACTGGCGGGGGCATTCGTATTGCGACGCGAGAAGTGAAATTCTTGGACCGTCGCGTGCAAATCGTAGTAACAGTCTACCTTACCCAAAAACCACAGGGGCCTCCTTGAATGAAACGTCCCTACATGTGAAACAATGGCCAAGTTATGTCTCTCCATTGAGAGAGTTAAGAAGCAACAACAGCAGCATGACTGGTTTATGGATATATGCGGCTGTTGTTGTGGTGGATTTTTTGGTTTATTGAATCAGAGTTAATGACGGGGCGGGGGCATTCGTATTGCGACGCGAGAAGTGAAATTCTTGGACCGTCGCGTGCAAATCGTAGTAACAGTCACCTTACCCAAAAACCACAGGGGCCTCCTTGAATGAAACGTCCCTACATGTGAAACAAGGCCAAGTTATGTCTCTCTCCATTGAGAGAGAGTTAAGAAGCAACAACAGCAGCATGGTTGGTTTATGGATATATGCGGCTTTTGTTGTGGTGGATTTTTTGGTTTATTGAATCAGAGTTAATGACTAATATGGACTGGCGGGGGCATTCGTATTGCGACGCGAGAAGTGAAATTCTTGGACCGTCGCGTGCAAATCGTAGTAACAGTCACCTTACCCAAAAACCACAGGGGCCTCCTTGAATGAAACGTCCCTACATGTGAAACAATGGCCAAGTTATGTCTCTCCATTGAGAGAGTTAAGAAGCAACAACAGCAGCATGACTGGTTTATGGATATATGCGGCTTTTGTTGTGGTGGATTTTTTGGTTTATTGAATCAGAGTTAATGACTAATATGGACTGGCGGGGGCATTCGTATTGCGACGCGAGAAGTGAAATTCTTGGACCGTCGCGTGCAAATCGTAGTAACAGTCACCTTACCCAAAAACCACAGGGGCCTCCTTGAATGAAACGTCCCTACATGTGAAACAATGGCCAAGTTATGTCTCTCCATTGAGAGAGAGTTAAGAAGCAACAACAGCAGCATGATTGGTTTATGGATATATGCGGCTTTTGTTGTGGTGGATTTTTTGGTTTATTGAATCAGAGTTAATGACTAATATGGACTGGCGGGGGCATTCGTATTGCGACGCGAGAAGTGAAATTCTTGGACCGTCGCGTGCAAATCGTAGTAACAGTCACCTTACCCAAAAACCACAGGGGCCTCCTTGAATGAAACGTCCCTACATGTGAAACAATGGCCAAGTTATGTCTCTCCATTGAGAGAGTTAAGAAGCAACAACAGCAGCATGACTGGTTTATGGATATATGCGGCTTTTGTTGTGGTGGATTTTTTGGTTTATTGAATCAGAGTTAATGACTAATATGGACTGGCGGGGGCATTCGTATTGCGACGCGAGAAGTGAAATTCTTGGACCGTCGCGTGCAAATCGTAGTAACAGTCACCTTACCCAAAAACCACAGGGGCCTCCTTGAATGAAACGTCCCTACATGTGAAACAATGGCCAAGTTATGTCTCTCTCCATTGAGAGAGTTAAGAAGCAACAACAGCAGCATGACTGGTTTATGGATATATGCGGCTTTTGTTGTGGTGGATTTTTTGGTTTATTGAATCAGAGTTAATGACTAATATGGACTGGCGGGGGCATTCGTATTGCGACGCGAGAAGTGAAATTCTTGGACCGTCGCGTGCAAATCGTAGTAACAGTCACCTTACCCAAAAACCACAGGGGCCTCCTTGAATGAAACGTCCCTACATGTGAAACAATGGCCAAGTTATGTCTCTCCATTGAGAGAGAGTTAAGAAGCAACAACAGCAGCATGTTGGTTTATGGATATATGCGGCTTTTGTTGTGGTGGATTTTTTGGTTTATTGAATCAGAGTTAATGACTAATATGGACTGGCGGGGGCATTCGTATTGCGACGCGAGAAGTGAAATTCTTGGACCGTCGCGTGCAAATCGTAGTAACAGTCACCTTACCCAAAAACCACAGGGGCCTCCTTGAATGAAACGTCCCTACATGTGAAACAATGGCCAAGTTATGTCTCTCCATTGAGAGAGTTAAGAAGCAACAACAGCAGCATGACTGGTTTATGGATATATGCGGCTTTTGTTGTGGTGGATTTTTTGGTTTATTGAATCAGAGTTAATGACGGGGCGGGGGCATTCGTATTGCGACGCGAGAAGTGAAATTCTTGGACCGTCGCGTGCAAATCGTAGTAACAGTCACCTTACCCAAAAACCACAGGGGCCTCCTTGAATGAAACGTCCCTACATGTGAAACAATGGCCAAGTTATGTCTCTCTCCATTGAGAGAGTTAAGAAGCAACAACAGCAGCATGGTTGGTTTATGGATATATGCGGCTTTTGTTGTGGTGGATTTTTTGGTTTATTGAATCAGAGTTAATGACTAATATGGACTGGCGGGGGCATTCGTATTGCGACGCGAGAAGTGAAATTCTTGGACCGTCGCGTGCAAATCGTAGTAACAGTCACCTTACCCAAAAACCACAGGGGCCTCCTTGAATGAAACGTCCCTACATGTGAAACAATGGCCAAGTTATGTCTCTCCATTGAGAGAGTTAAGAAGCAACAACAGCAGCATGACTGGTTTATGGATATATGCGGCTTTTGTTGTGGTGGATTTTTTGGTTTATTGAATCAGAGTTAATGACGGACTGGCGGGGGCATTCGTATTGCGACGCGAGAAGTGAAATTCTTGGACCGTCGCGTGCAAATCGTAGTAACAGTCACCTTACCCAAAAACCACAGGGGCCTCCTTGAATGAAACGTCCCTACATGTGAAACAATGGCCAAGTTATGTCTCTCCATTGAGAGAGAGTTAAGAAGCAACAACAGCAGCATGGACTGGTTTATGGATATATGCGGCTTTTGTTGTGGTGGATTTTTTGGTTTATTGAATCAGAGTTAATGACTAATATGGACTGGCGGGGGCATTCGTATTGCGACGCGAGAAGTGAAATTCTTGGACCGTCGCGTGCAAATCGTAGTAACAGTCACCTTACCCAAAAACCACAGGGGCCTCCTTGAATGAAACGTCCCTACATGTGAAACAATGGCCAAGTTATGTCTCTCCATTGAGAGAGTTAAGAAGCAACAACAGCAGCATGGATGGTTTATGGATATATGCGGCTTTTGTTGTGGTGGATTTTTTGGTTTATTGAATCAGAGTTAATGACTAATATGGACTGGCGGGGGCATTCGTATTGCGACGCGAGAAGTGAAATTCTTGGACCGTCGCGTGCAAATCGTAGTAACAGTCACCTTACCCAAAAACCACAGGGGCCTCCTTGAATGAAACGTCCCTACATGTGAAACAATGGCCAAGTTATGTCTCTCCATTGAGAGAGTTAAGAAGCAACAACAGCAGCATGACTGGTTTATGGATATATGCGGCTTTTGTTGTGGTGGATTTTTTGGTTTATTGAATCAGAGTTAATGACTATGGACTGGCGGGGCATTCGTATTGCGACGCGAGAAGTGAAATTCTTGGACCGTCGCGTGCAAATCGTAGTAACAGTCTACCTTACCCAAAAACCACAGGGGCCTCCTTGAATGAAACGTCCCTACATGTGAAACAATGGCCAAGTTATGTCTCTCCATTGAGAGAGTTAAGAAGCAACAACAGCAGCATGACTGGTTTATGGATATATGCGGCTTTTGTTGTGGTGGATTTTTTGGTTTATTGAATCAGAGTTAATGACTAATATGGACTGGCGGGGGCATTCGTATTGCGACGCGAGAAGTGAAATTCTTGGACCGTCGCGTGCAAATCGTAGTAACAGTCACCTTACCCAAAAACCACAGGGGCCTCCTTGAATGAAACGTCCCTACATGTGAAACAATGGCCAAGTTATGTCTCTCCATTGAGAGAGAGTTAAGAAGCAACAACAGCAGCATGTTGGTTTATGGATATATGCGGCTTTTGTTGTGGTGGATTTTTTGGTTTATTGAATCAGAGTTAATGACTAATATGGACTGGCGGGGGCATTCGTATTGCGACGCGAGAAGTGAAATTCTTGGACCGTCGCGTGCAAATCGTAGTAACAGTCACCTTACCCAAAAACCACAGGGGCCTCCTTGAATGAAACGTCCCTACATGTGAAACAATGGCCAAGTTATGTCTCTCCATTGAGAGAGTTAAGAAGCAACAACAGCAGCATGACTGGTTTATGGATATATGCGGCTTTTGTTGTGGTGGATTTTTTGGTTTATTGAATCAGAGTTAATGACTAATATGGACTGGCGGGGGCATTCGTATTGCGACGCGAGAAGTGAAATTCTTGGACCGTCGCGTGCAAATCGTAGTAACAGTCACCTTACCCAAAAACCACAGGGGCCTCCTTGAATGAAACGTCCCTACATGTGAAACAATGGCCAAGTTATGTCTCTCTCCATTGAGAGAGAGTTAAGAAGCAACAACAGCAGCATGGTTGGTTTATGGATATATGCGGCTTTTGTTGTGGTGGATTTTTTGGTTTATTGAATCAGAGTTAATGACTAATATGGACTGGCGGGGGCATTCGTATTGCGACGCGAGAAGTGAAATTCTTGGACCGTCGCGTGCAAATCGTAGTAACAGTCACCTTACCCAAAAACCACAGGGGCCTCCTTGAATGAAACGTCCCTACATGTGAAACACAGGCCAAGTTATGTCTCTCTCCATTGAGAGAGTTAAGAAGCAACAACAGCAGCATGTGTGGTTTATGGATATATGCGGCTTTTGTTGTGGTGGATTTTTTGGTTTATTGAATCAGAGTTAATGACTAATATGGACTGGCGGGGGCATTCGTATTGCGACGCGAGAAGTGAAATTCTTGGACCGTCGCGTGCAAATCGTAGTAACAGTCACCTTACCCAAAAACCACAGGGGCCTCCTTGAATGAAACGTCCCTACATGTGAAACAATGGCCAAGTTATGTCTCTCCATTGAGAGAGAGTTAAGAAGCAACAACAGCAGCATGACTGGTTTATGGATATATGCGGCTTTTGTTGTGGTGGATTTTTTGGTTTATTGAATCAGAGTTAATGACTAATATGGACTGGCGGGGGCATTCGTATTGCGACGCGAGAAGTGAAATTCTTGGACCGTCGCGTGCAAATCGTAGTAACAGTCACCTTACCCAAAAACCACAGGGGCCTCCTTGAATGAAACGTCCCTACATGTGAAACAATGGCCAAGTTATGTCTCTCCATTGAGAGAGTTAAGAAGCAACAACAGCAGCATGACTGGTTTATGGATATATGCGGCTTTTGTTGTGGTGGATTTTTTGGTTTATTGAATCAGAGTTAATGACTAATATGGACTGGCGGGGGCATTCGTATTGCGACGCGAGAAGTGAAATTCTTGGACCGTCGCGTGCAAATCGTAGTAACAGTCACCTTACCCAAAAACCACAGGGGCCTCCTTGAATGAAACGTCCCTACATGTGAAACAATGGCCAAGTTATGTCTCTCCATTGAGAGAGAGTTAAGAAGCAACAACAGCAGCATGGTTGGTTTATGGATATATGCGGCTTTTGTTGTGGTGGATTTTTTGGTTTATTGAATCAGAGTTAATGACTAATATGGACTGGCGGGGGCATTCGTATTGCGACGCGAGAAGTGAAATTCTTGGACCGTCGCGTGCAAATCGTAGTAACAGTCACCTTACCCAAAAACCACAGGGGCCTCCTTGAATGCAACGTCCCTACATTTGAAACACAGGCCAAGTTATGTCTCTCTCCATGGAGAGAGAGTTAAGAAGCAAATATGGCCTCCGACACTATGTGTCCTCTAACGTAAGACTTAAGGAGCGTAAATTTGCGGAGCGACTCCTCTGATCTCATATATGGCCTCCGACACTCGATGCGCGCTAACGTGAGAGGTAAGGAGTGTAAATTTGCGGAGCCACTCCTCTGATCTCATATATGGCCTCCGACACTCTCTGCGCGCTAACGCGAGAGGTAAGGAGCGCCAAGTTGCGGAGCGACTATGATCGCATATATGGCCTCCGACACTCTCTGTGCGCTAACGCGAGAGGTAAGGAGCGCCAAGTTGCGGAGCGACTTTTTGATCGCAAATATGGCCTCCGACACTCGATGCGCGCTAACGTGAGAGGTAAGGAGTGTAAATTTGCGGAGCCACTCCTCTGATCTCATATATGGCCTCCGACACTCTCTGCGCGTTAACGCGAGAGGTAAGGAGCGCCAAGTTGCGGAGCGACTTTTTGATCGCAAATATGGCCTCCGACACTCGATGCGCGCTAACGTGAGAGGTAAGGAGTGTAAATTTGCGGAGCCACTCCTCTGATCTCATATATGGCCTCCGACACTCTCTGCGCGCTAACGCGAGAGGTAAGGAGCGCCAAGTTGCGGAGCGACTTTTTGATCGCAAATATGGTCTCCGACACTCGATGCGCGCTAACGTGAGAGGTAAGGAGTGCAAAGTTGCGGAGCGACTCCTCTGATCTCATATATGGCCTCCGACACTCTTTGCGCTCTAACGTGAGAGGTAAGGAGCGCAAATTTGCGGAGCGACTGTGATCGCATATATGGCCTCCGACACTCTCTGCGCGCTAACGCGAGAGGTAAGGAGCGCCAAGTTGCGGAGCGACTTTTTGATCGCAAATATGGCCTCCGACACTCGATGCGCGCTAACGTGAGAGGTAAGGAGTGTAAATTTGCGGAGCCACTCCTCTGATCTCATATATGGCCTCCGACACTCTCTGCGCGCTAACGCGAGAGGTAAGGAGCGCCAAGTTGCGGAGCGACTCTTTTCGCAAATATGGTCTCCGACACTCGATGCGCGCTAACGTGAGAGGTAAGGAGTGCAAAGTTGCGGAGCGACTCCTCTGATCTCATATATGGCCTCCGACACTCTTTGCGCTCTAACGTGAGAGGTAAGGAGCGCAAATTTGCGGAGCGACTGTGATCGCATATATGGCCTCCGACACTCTCTGCGCGCTAACGCGCGAGGTAAGGAGCGCCAAGTTGCGGAGCGACTTTGATCGCAAATATGGCCTCCGACACTCGATGCGCGCTAACGTGAGAGGTAAGGAGTGTAAATTTGCGGAGCCACTCCTCTGGTCTCATATATGGCCTCCGACACTCTGTGCGCGCTAACGCGAGAGGTAAGGAGCGCCAAGTTGCGGAGCGACTCTTTTCGCAAATATGGTCTCCGACACTCGATGCGCGCTAACGTGAGAGGTAAGGAGTGCAAAGTTGCGGAGCGACTCCTCTGATCTCATATATGGCCTCCGACACTCTCTGCGCCCTAACGTGAGAGGTAAGGAGCGCAAATTTGCGGAGCGACTGTGATCGCATATATGGCCTCCGACACTCTCTGCGCGCTAACGCGCGAGGTAAGGAGCGCCAAGTTGCGGAGCGACTTTGATCGCAAATATGGCCTCCGACACTCGATGCGCGCTAACGTGAGAGGTAAGGAGTGTAAATTTGCGGAGCCACTCCTCTGGTCTCATATATGGCCTCCGACACTCTGTGCGCGCTAACGCGAGAGGTAAGGAGCGCCAAGTTGCGGAGCGACTCTTTTCGCAAATATGGTCTCCGACACTCGATGCGCGCTAACGTGAGAGGTAAGGAGTGCAAAGTTGCGGAGCGACTCCTCTGATCTCATATATGGCCTCCGACACTCTCTGCGCCCTAACGTGAGAGGTAAGGAGCGCAAATTTGCGGAGCGACTCTGATCGCAAATATGGTCTCCGACACTCGGTGCGCGCTAACGTGACAGGTATAGCCATTAACCAACCATGCTGCTGTTTCTGCTTCTTAACTCTCTCTCCATGGAGAGAGACATTACTTGGCCTGTGTTTCACATGTAGGGACGTTGCATTCAAGGAGGCCCCTATGGTTTTTGAGTAAGGTGACTGTTACTACGATTCGCACGCGCAGGGCCAAGTAATCACTTGCCAAGGCGGCGACGAGGCAGAAACTCAGCACACCCCCCCAAGTACTTCCACAAAAAAGCAGAAACACCTTCTTAAGCAAACGCCCTACCAACCCAACATGATTAATGAAAACATCCTTGGCAAATGCTTTCGCGGTAGTTCGTCTTGCGACGGTCCAAGAATTTCACCTCTCGCATCGCAATACGAATGCCCCCGCCAGTCCATATTAGTCATTAACTCTTATTCAATAAACCAAAAAATCCACCACAACAGCCGAATATATCCATAAACCAACAATGCTGCTGTTGTTGCTTCTTAACTCTCTCAATGGAGAGACATAACTTGGCCATTGTTTCACATGTAGGGACGTTGCATTCAAGGAGGCCCCTGTGGTTTTTGGGTAAGGTGACTGTTACTACGATTCGCAAGCGCAGGGCCAAGTAATCACTTGCCAAGGGGCCTCCTTGAATGAAACGTCCCTACATGTGAAACAATGGCCAAGTTATGTCTCTCCATTGAGAGAGAGTTAAGAAGAAACAACAGCAGCATGATTGGTTTATGGATATATGCGGCTGTTGTTGTGGTGGATTTTTTGGTTTATTGAATCAGAGTTAATGACTAATATGGACTTGCGGGGGCATTCGTATTGCGACGCGAGAAGTGAAATTCTTGGACCGTCGCGTGCAAATCGTAGTAACAGTCACCTTACCCAAAAACCACAGGGGCCTCCTTGAATGAAACGTCCCTACATGTGAAACAATGGCCAAGTTATGTCTCTTCATTGAGAGAGAGTTAAGAAGCCACAACAGCAGCATGGTTGGTTTATGGATATATGCGGCTTTTGTTGTGGTGGATTTTTTGGTTTATTGAATCAGAGTTAATGACTAATATGGACTGGCGGGGGCATTCGTATTGCGACGCGAGAAGTGAAATTCTTGGACCGTCGCGTGCAAATCGTAGTAACAGTCTACCTTACCCAAAAACCACAGGGGCCTCCTTGAATGAAACGTCCCTACATGTGAAACAATGGCCAAGTTATGTCTCTCCATTGAGAGAGTTAAGAAGCAACAACAGCAGCATGACTGGTTTATGGATATATGCGGCTTTTGTTGTGGTGGATTTTGGTTATTGAATCAGAGTTAATGACGGGGCGGGGGCAATCGTATTGCGACGCGAGAAGTGAAATTCTTGGACCATCGCGTGCAAATCGTAGTAACAGTCACCTTACCCAAAAACCACAGGGGCCTCCTTGAATGAAACGTCCCTACATGTGAAACACAGGCCAAGTTATGTCTCTCTCCATTGAGAGAGAGTTAAGAAGCAACAACAGCAGCATGGTTGGTTATGGATATATGCGGCTTTTGTTGTGGTGGATTTTTTGGTTTATTGAATCAGAGTTAATGACTAATATGGACTGGCGGGGGCATTCGTATTGCGACGCGAGAAGTGAAATTCTTGGACCGTCGCGTGCAAATCGTAGTAACAGTCACCTTACCCAAAAACCACAGGGGCCTCCTTGAATGAAACGTCCCTACATGTGAAACAATGGCCAAGTTATGTCTCTCCATTGAGAGAGTTAAGAAGCAACAACAGCAGCATGACTGGTTTATGGATATATGCGGCTTTTGTTGTGGTGGATTTTTTGGTTTATTGAATCAGAGTTAATGACTAATATGGACTGGCGGGGGCATTCGTATTGCGACGCGAGAAGTGAAATTCTTGGACCGTCGCGTGCAAATCGTAGTAACAGTCACCTTACCCAAAAACCACAGGGGCCTCCTTGAATGAAACGTCCCTACATGTGAAACACAGGCCAAGTTATGTCTCTCTCCATTGAGAGAGAGTTAAGAAGCAACAACAGCAGCATGGTTGGTTTATGGATATATGCGGCTTTTGTTGTGGTGGATTTTTTGGTTTATTGAATCAGAGTTAATGACTAATATGGACTGGCGGGGGCATTCGTATTGCGACGCGAGAAGTGAAATTCTTGGACCGTCGCGTGCAAATCGTAGTAACAGTCACCTTACCCAAAAACCACAGGGGCCTCCTTGAATGAAACGTCCCTACATGTGAAACAATGGCCAAGTTATGTCTCTCCATTGAGAGAGAGTTAAGAAGCAACAACAGCAGCATGGTTGGTTTATGGATATATGCGGCTTTTGTTGTGGTGGATTTTTTGGTTTATTGAATCAGAGTTAATGACTAATATGGACTGGCGGGGGCATTCGTATTGCGACGCGAGAAGTGAAATTCTTGGACCGTCGCGTGCAAATCGTAGTAACAGTCACCTTACCCAAAAACCACAGGGGCCTCCTTGAATGAAACGTCCCTACATGTGAAACAATGGCCAAGTTATGTCTCTCTCCATTGAGAGAGTTAAGAAGCAACAACAGCAGCATGGTTGGTTTATGGATATATGCGGCTTTTGTTGTGGTGGATTTTTTGGTTTATTGAATCAGAGTTAATGACTAATATGGACTGGCGGGGGCATTCGTATTGCGACGCGAGAAGTGAAATTCTTGGACCGTCGCGTGCAAATCGTAGTAACAGTCACCTTACCCAAAAACCACAGGGGCCTCCTTGAATGAAACGTCCCTACATGTGAAACAATGGCCAAGTTATGTCTCTCCATTGAGAGAGAGTTAAGAAGCAACAACAGCAGCATGGTTGGTTTATGGATATATGCGGCTTTTGTTGTGGTGGATTTTTTGGTTTATTGAATCAGAGTTAATGACTAATATGGACTGGCGGGGGCATTCGTATTGCGACGCGAGAAGTGAAATTCTTGGACCGTCGCGTGCAAATCGTAGTAACAGTCACCTTACCCAAAAACCACAGGGGCCTCCTTGAATGAAACGTCCCTACATGTGAAACAATGGCCAAGTTATGTCTCTCCATTGAGAGAGTTAAGAAGCAACAACAGCAGCATGACTGGTTTATGGATATATGCGGCTTTTGTTGTGGTGGATTTTTTGGTTTATTGAATCAGAGTTAATGACGGGGCGGGGGCATTCGTATTGCGACGCGAGAAGTGAAATTCTTGGACCGTCGCGTGCAAATCGTAGTAACAGTCACCTTACCCAAAAACCACAGGGGCCTCCTTGAATGAAACGTCCCTACATGTGAAACACAGGCCAAGTTATGTCTCTCTCCATTGAGAGAGAGTTAAGAAGCAACAACAGCAGCATGGTTGGTTTATGGATATATGCGGCTTTTGTTGTGGTGGATTTTTTGGTTTATTGAATCAGAGTTAATGACTAATATGGACTGGCGGGGGCATTCGTATTGCGACGCGAGAAGTGAAATTCTTGGACCGTCGCGTGCAAATCGTAGTAACAGTCACCTTACCCAAAAACCACAGGGGCCTCCTTGAATGAAACGTCCCTACATGTGAAACAATGGCCAAGTTATGTCTCTCCATTGAGAGAGAGTTAAGAAGCAACAACAGCAGCATGGTTGGTTTATGGATATATGCGGCTTTTGTTGTGGTGGATTTTTTGGTTTATTGAATCAGAGTTAATGACTAATATGGACTGGCGGGGGCATTCGTATTGCGACGCGAGAAGTGAAATTCTTGGACCGTCGCGTGCAAATCGTAGTAACAGTCACCTTACCCAAAAACCACAGGGGCCTCCTTGAATGCAACGTCCCTACATTTGAAACACAGGCCAAGTTATGTCTCTCTCCATGGAGAGAGAGTTAAGAAGCAAATATGGCCTCCGACACTATGTGTCCTCTAACGTGAGAGGTAAGGAGCGTAAATTTGCGGAGCGACTCCTCTGATCTCATATATGGCCTCCGACACTCGATGCGCGCTAACGTGAGAGGTAAGGAGTGTAAATTTGCGGAGCCACTCCTCTGATCTCATATATGGCCTCCGACACTCTGTGCGCGCTAACGCGAGAGGTAAGGAGCGCCAAGTTGCGGAGCGACTATGATCGCATATATGGCCTCCGACACTCTCTGCGCGCTAACGCGAGAGGTAAGGAGCGCCAAGTTCCGGAGCGACTATGATCGCATATATGGCCTCCGACACTCTCTGCGCGCTAACGCGAGAGGTAAGGAGCGCCAAGTTGCGGAGCGACTTTTTGATCGCAAATATGGCCTCCGACACTCGATGCGCGCTAACGTGAGAGGTAAGGAGTGTAAATTTGCGGAGCCACTCCTCTGATCTCATATATGGCCTCCGACACTCTCTGCGCGCTAACGCGAGAGGTAAGGAGCGCCAAGTTGCGGAGCGACTCTTTTCGCAAATATGGTCTCCGACACTCGATGCGCGCTAACGTGAGAGGTAAAGAGTGCAAAGTTGCGGAGCGACTCCTCTGATCTCATATATGGCCTCCGACACTCTTTGCGCTCTAACGTGAGAGGTAAGGAGCGCAAATTTGCGGAGCGACTTTGATCGCATATATGGCCTCCGACACTCTCTGCGCGCTAACGCGAGAGGTAAGGAGCGCCAAGTTGCGGAGCGACTTTGATCGCAAATATGGCCTCCGACACTCGATGCGCGCTAACGTGAGAGGTAAGGAGTGTAAATTTGCGGAGCCACTCCTCTGATCTCATATATGGCCTCCGACACTCTTGCGCGCTAACGCGAGAGGTAAGGAGCGCCAAGTTGCGGAGCGACTATGTCGCAATATGGCTCCGACACTCTCTGCGCGCTAACGGAGAGGTAAGGAGCCAAGTTGCGGAGCGACTTTGATCCAATATGGCCTCCGACACTCGCTGCGCCTAACGTGAGAGGTAAGGAGGAAATTTTGCGGAGCACTCCTGATCCAATATGGCCTCCGACACTCGTGCGCGCTAACGCGAGAGGTAAGGAGGCCAAGTTCGAGCGACTTTATACAATATTCGGTGCGCGCTAATCGTGACAGGTGCTAGTTAACCAACAATCTGCTCTGTCTTCTGCTCTAACTCTCTCTCCATGGAGAGAGACATTACTTGGCCTGTGTTTCCACATGTAGGGGACGTTGCATTCAAGGAGGGCCCTAGGTTTTTGAGTAAGGTGACTGTTACTACGATTCGCACGCGCAGGGCCAAGTAATCACTTGCCAAGGCGGCGACGAGGCAGAAACTCAGCACACCCCCCCCAAGTACTTCCACAAAAAAGCAGAAACACCTTCTTAAGCAAACGCCCTACCAACCCAACATGATTAATGAAAACATCCTTGGCAAATGCTTTCGCGGTAGTTCGTCTTGCGACGGTCCAAGAATTTCACCTCTCGCATCGCAATACGAATGCCCCCGCCAGTCCATATTAGTCATTAACTCTTATTCAATAAACCAAAAAATCCACCACAACAGCCGAATATATCCATAAACCAACAATGCTGCTGTTGTTGCTTCTTAACTCTCTCAATGGAGAGACATAACTTGGCCATTGTTTCACATGTAGGGACGTTGCATTCAAGGAGGCCCCTGTGGTTTTTGGGTAAGGTGACTGTTACTACGATTCGCAAGCGCAGGGCCAAGTAATCACTTGCCAAGGGGCCTCCTTGAATGAAACGTCCCTACATGTGAAACAATGGCCAAGTTATGTCTCTCCATTGAGAGAGAGTTAAGAAGAAACAACAGCAGCATGATTGGTTTATGGATATATGCGGCTGTTGTTGTGGTGGATTTTTTGGTTTATTGAATCAGAGTTAATGACTAATATGGACTTGCGGGGGCATTCGTATTGCGACGCGAGAAGTGAAATTCTTGGACCGTCGCGTGCAAATCGTAGTAACAGTCACCTTACCCAAAAACCACAGGGGCCTCCTTGAATGAAACGTCCCTACATGTGAAACAATGGCCAAGTTATGTCTCTCCATTGAGAGAGAGTTAAGAAGCAACAACAGCAGCATGGTTGGTTTATGGATATATGCGGCTTTTGTTGTGGTGGATTTTTTGGTTTATTGAATCAGAGTTAATGACTAATATGGACTGGCGGGGGCATTCGTATTGCGACGCGAGAAGTGAAATTCTTGGACCGTCGCGTGCAAATCGTAGTAACAGTCACCTTACCCAAAAACCACAGGGGCCTCCTTGAATGAAACGTCCCTACATGTGAAACAATGGCCAAGTTATGTCTCTCCATTGAGAGAGTTAAGAAGCAACAACAGCAGCATGGTTGGTTTATGGATATATGCGGCTTTTGTTGTGGTGGATTTTTTGGTTTATTGAATCAGAGTTAATGACTAATATGGACTGGCGGGGGCATTCGTATTGCGACGCGAGAAGTGAAATTCTTGGACCGTCGCGTGCAAATCGTAGTAACAGTCACCTTACCCAAAAACCACAGGGGCCTCCTTGAATGAAACGTCCCTACATGTGAAACAATGGCCAAGTTATGTCTCTCCATTGAGAGAGTTAAGAAGCAACAACAGCAGCATGACTGGTTTATGGATATATGCGGCTTTTGTTGTGGTGGATTTTTTGGTTTATTGAATCAGAGTTAATGACGGGGCGGGGGCATTCGTATTGCGACGCGAGAAGTGAAATTCTTGGACCGTCGCGTGCAAATCGTAGTAACAGTCACCTTACCCAAAAACCACAGGGGCCTCCTTGAATGAAACGTCCCTACATGTGAAACAAGGCCAAGTTATGTCTCTCCATTGAGAGAGAGTTAAGAAGCAACAACAGCAGCATGGTTGGTTTATGGATATATGCGGCTTTTGTTGTGGTGGATTTTTTGGTTTATTGAATCAGAGTTAATGACTAATATGGACTGGCGGGGGCATTCGTATTGCGACGCGAGAAGTGAAATTCTTGGACCGTCGCGTGCAAATCGTAGTAACAGTCACCTTACCCAAAAACCACAGGGGCCTCCTTGAATGAAACGTCCCTACATGTGAAACAATGGCCAAGTTATGTCTCTCCATTGAGAGAGAGTTAAGAAGCAACAACAGCAGCATGACTGGTTTATGGATATATGCGGCTTTTGTTGTGGTGGATTTTTTGGTTTATTGAATCAGAGTTAATGACTAATATGGACTGGCGGGGGCATTCGTATTGCGACGCGAGAAGTGAAATTCTTGGACCGTCGCGTGCAAATCGTAGTAACAGTCACCTTACCCAAAAACCACAGGGGCCTCCTTGAATGAAACGTCCCTACATGTGAAACAAGGCAAATTATGTCTCTCTCCATTGAGAGAGAGTTAAGAAGCAACAACAGCAGCATGGTGGTTTATGGATATATGCGGCTTTTGTTGTGGTGGATTTTTTGGTTTATTGAATCAGAGTTAATGACTAATATGGACTGGCGGGGGCATTCGTATGCGACGCGAGAAGTGAAATTCTTGGACCGTCGCGTGCAAATCGTAGTAACAGTCACCTTACCCAAAAACCACAGGGGCCTCCTTGAATGAAACGTCCCTACATGTGAAACAATGGCCAAGTTATGTCTCTCCATTGAGAGAGTTAAGAAGCAACAACAGCAGCATGACTGGTTTATGGATATTGCGGCTTTTGTTGTGGTGGATTTTTTGGTTATTGAATCAGAGTTAATGACATGACTGCGGGGCATTCGTATTGCGACGCGAGAAGTGAAATTCTTGGACCGTCGCGTGCAAATCGTAGTAACAGTCACCTTACCCAAAAACCACAGGGCCTCCTTGAATGAACGTCCTACATGTGAACACAGGCCAAGTTATGTCTCTCCATTGAGAGAGAGTTAAGAAGCAAAATGCTCCGACACTATGGTTTAGGAGATAATGGGCTGTTTGTGGGAGCGACTTTTGAAACAAGTAATATATGGCTCGGCGCATTCGTATGCGGTAACGGAGAAGTGAAATTCTGGACCGTCGCGTGCAAATCGTAGTAAAGTCACCTACCCAAAAACCACAGGGGCTCCTTGATGAAGCCTACTGTACAAGGCCAAGTTATGTCTCTCTCCATTGAGAGAGAGTTAAGAAGCATATGGCCCCACACTATGGTGTTCTACGGAGAGTAAGGAGCGAATTTTGTTGGTGAGCGATTTTGTTCATATATGCCCGACACTCGATGCCGTTAACTGAGTAGGTAAGGATGTGAAATTGTTGCGGACGCTTGAATTCATTTTGGACCTCCGACAAATCTAGTGCAGTCGCCTACGCCAAAAACCCCAGTGCGGAGCGTACTATGTGCAAACAATGGCCAAGTTATGTCCTCTCCATGGAAGAGGAGTTAAGAAGCAAATATGGCCTCCGACACTATGGCCCTAACGGAGAGGTAAGGAGGT
>NC_092279.1:33357276-33392838 GCF_036320965.1 Panulirus ornatus | reverse complement strand
GAGGCCCCTGTGTTTTTGGGTAAGGTTACTGTTACTACAATTTGCACGCGGACGGTCCAAGATTTCACTTTCTCGCGTCGCAATACTAATGGCCCCCGCCAGTCCCTATTAGTCATTAACTCCTGATTCAATAAACCAAAAATCCACCACAACAAAAGCCGCATATATCCATAAAACCAACCGATAGCTGCAGTTGTTGCTTCTTAACTCTCTCTCAATGGAGAGAACAGAACTTTGCCATGTGTTACACAAGTAGGGACGTTTCATTCAAGGAGGCCCCTGTGGTTTTGGGTAAGGTGACTGTTACTCAACGATTTGCCACGCGAGATCGGTCCAATAATTTCACTTCTCGCGTCGCAATACAATGCCCCCCCCCGGCATTAACTCTGATTCAATAAACCAAAAAAGCCTTCAAAACTACAGCCGCATATATCCTTAAACCAAACAGGCTGCTGTTTGTTTTCTTCTTAACTCTCGCTCAATGGAGAGACATAACTTGGCCATTGTTTCACATGTTGGGACGTCATTCAAGATGCCCCTTGGCAAGTGATTACTTTGGCGCCGCGCTTGCGAATCGTAGGAACAGTCACCTTAACCCAAAAACACAGGGGCCGCTTGAATGCAAACGTCCCCTACATTGTGAAACAATGGCCAAGTTTATGTCCTCTCACATTGAGAGAGAGTTAAGAGCTACAACAGCAAAATTGTTGTTTATGATAAATTCGGCTGTTGTGTGGATTTTTTTGTTTATTGAAATTTAGAGTTAATGACTAATATGGACTGGCGGGGCATTCGATTGCGATGCGAGAGGTGAAATTCTTGGACCGTCGCAAGACGAGAACGACCGCGAAAGCATTTCCAAGGATGTTTTCATTAATCATTTGGGTTTGTTAGGGCGTTGCTTAAGAGGTGTTTCTGCTTTTTTGTGGAAGTACTTGGGGGGTGTGCTGAGTTTACTGCCTCGTCGCCTGCCTGGCAAGTGTTAACTTGGCCCTCCGTGCGAATCCGTAGTAACAGTGCACCGTATACATCTAAAACCAAAGGGGCCTCCTTGAATCAACGTCCCTACATGTGACACACAGCCAAGTAATGTCTCTCTCCATGTAGAGAGGAGTAAAGAACGCAGAAACAGGAGCAATTGTTGGTTTAATGGCTATACCTGTCACGTTAGCGCGCCCCGGAGTGTCGGAGACCCTATTTGCGATCAGAGTCGCTCCGCAAATTTTGCGCTCCTTATACCACTCGCGTTAGCGCGCATCGAGTGTCGGAGGCCTATATTTTGCGATCAAAGTCGCTCCGCAACTTGGCGCTCCTTACCATCTCGACGTTTGCGCAGAGAGTGGTCGGAGGCATTATAACGATCAAGCGATTGTCGCTCTTGCGCAAACTTGTTCGACTTCCTTACCTCCTGGCACTGATTAGGCGCAAACGAGTGCGCGGAATGCCAGTATGAGATCAGAGGAGTCGCTCCGCAACTTTGCACTCCTTACCTCTCACGTTAGCGCGCATCGAGTGTCGGAGACCATATTTGCGAAAAGAGTCGCTCCGCAACTTGGCGCTCCTTACCTCTCGCGTTAGCGCGCAGAGAGTGTCGGAGGCCATATATGAGATCAGAGGAGTGGCTCCGCAAATTTACACTCCTTACCTCTCACGTTAGCGCGCATCGAGTGTCGGAGGCCATATTTGCGATCAAAAAGTCGCTCCGCAACTTGGCGCTCCTTACCTCTCGCGTTAGCGCGCAGAGAGTGTCGGAGGCCATATATGAGATCAGAGGAGTGGCTCCGCAAATTTATACTCCTTACCTCTCACGTTAGCGCGCATCGAGTGTCGGAGGCCATATATGAGATCAGAGGAGTCGCTCCGCAAATTTACGCTCCTTACCTCTCACGTTAGAGGACACATAGTGTCGGAGGCCATATTTGCTTCTTAACTCTCTCTCCATGGAGAGAGACATAACTTGGCCTGTGTTTCAAATGTAGGGACGTTGCATTCAAGGAGGCCCCTGTGGTTTTTGGGTAAGGTGACTGTTACTACGATTTGCACGCGACGGTCCAAGAATTTCACTTCTCGCGTCGCAATACGAATGCCCCCGCCAGTCCATATTAGTCATTAACTCTGATTCAATAAACCAAAAAATCCACCACAACAAAAGCCGCATATATCCATAAACCAACCATGCTGTTGTTGCTTCTTAACTCTCTCTCAATGGAGAGACATAACTTGGCCATTGTTTCACATGTAGGGACGTTTCATTCAAGGAGGCCCCTGTGGTTTTTGGGTAAGGTGACTGTTACTACGATTTGCACGCGACGGTCCAAGAATTTCACTTCTCGCGTCGCAATACGAATGCCCCCGCCAGTCCATATTAGTCATTAACTCTGATTCAATAAACCAAAAAATCCACCACAACAAAAGCTGCATATATCCATAAACCAGTCATGCTGCTGTTGTTGCTTCTTAACTCTCTCAATGGAGAGACATAACTTGGCCATTGTTTCACATGTAGGGACGTTTCATTCAAGGAGGCCCCTGTGGTTTTTGGGTAAGGTGACTGTTACTACGATTTGCACGCGATGGTCCAAGAATTTCACTTCTCGCGTCGCAATACGAATGCCCCCGCCCCGTCATTAACTCTGATTCAATAAACCAAAAAATCCACCACAACAAAAGCCGCATATATCCATAAACCAGTCATGCTGCTGTTGTTGCTTCTTAACTCTCTCAATGGAGAGACATAACTTGGCCATTGTTTCACATGTAGGGACGTTTCATTGAAGGAGGCCCCTGTGGTTTTTGGGTAAGGTGACTGTTACTACGATTTGCACGCGACGGTCCAAGAATTTCACTTCTCGCGTCGCAATACGAATGCCCCCGCCAGTCCATATTAGTCATTAACTCTGATTCAATAAACCAAAAAATCCACCACAACAAAAGCCGCATATATCCATAAACCAACCATGCTGCTGTTGTTGCTTCTTAACTCTCTCTCAATGGAGAGAGACATAACTTGGCCTGTGTTTCACATGTAGGGACGTTTCATTCAAGGAGGCCCCTGTGGTTTTTGGGTAAGGTGACTGTTACTACGATTTGCACGCGACGGTCCAAGAATTTCACTTCTCGCGTCGCAATACGAATGCCCCCGCCCCGTCATTAACTCTGATTCAATAAACCAAAAAATCCACCACAACAAAAGCCGCATATATCCATAAACCAACCATGCTGCTGTTGTTGCTTCTTAACTCTCTCTCAATGGAGAGAGACATAACTTGGCCTGTGTTTCACATGTAGGGACGTTTCATTCAAGGAGGCCCCTGTGGTTTTTGGGTAAGGTGACTGTTACTACGATTTGCACGCGACGGTCCAAGAATTTCACTTCTCGCGTCGCAATACGAATGCCCCCGCCAGTCCATATTAGTCATTAACTCTGATTCAATAAACCAAAAAATCCACCACAACAAAAGCCGCATATATCCATAAACCAACCATGCTGCTGTTGTTGCTTCTTAACTCTCTCTCAATGGAGAGACATAACTTGGCCATTGTTTCACATGTAGGGACGTTTCATTCAAGGAGGCCCCTGTGGTTTTTGGGTAAGGTGACTGTTACTACGATTTGCACGCGACGGTCCAAGAATTTCACTTCTCGCGTCGCAATACGAATGCCCCCGCCAGTCCATATTAGTCATTAACTCTGATTCAATAAACCAAAAAATCCACCACAACAAAAGCCGCATATATCCATAAACCAACCATGCTGCTGTTGTTGCTTCTTAACTCTCTCTCAATGGAGAGAGACATAACTTGGCCTGTGTTTCACATGTAGGGACGTTTCATTCAAGGAGGCCCCTGTGGTTTTTGGGTAAGGTGACTGTTACTACGATTTGCACGCGACGGTCCAAGAATTTCACTTCTCGCGTCGCAATACGAATGCCCCCGCCCCGTCATTAACTCTGATTCAATAAACCAAAAAATCCAACACAACAAAAGCCGCATATATCCATAAACCAGTCATGCTGCTGTTGTTGCTTCTTAACTCTCTCAATGGAGAGACATAACTTGGCCATTGTTTCACATGTAGGGACGTTTCATTCAAGGAGGCCCCTGTGGTTTTTGGGTAAGGTGACTGTTACTACGATTTGCACGCGACGGTCCAAGAATTTCACTTCTCGCGTCGCAATACGAATGCCCCCGCCAGTCCATATTACTCATTAACTCTGATTCAATAAACCAAAAAATCCACCACAACAAAAGCCGCATATATCCATAAACCAACCATGCTGCTGTTGTTGCTTCTTAACTCTCTCTCAATGGAGAGAGACATAACTTGGCCTGTGTTTCATTCAAGGAGGCCCCTGTGGTTCTTGGGTAAGGTGACTGTTACTACGATTTGCACGCGAGGGTCCAAGAATTTCACTTCTCGCGTCGCAATACGAATGCCCCCGCCCCGTCATTAACTCTGATTCAATAAACCAAAAAATCCACCACAACAACAGCCGCATATATCCATAAACCAGTCATGCTGCTGTTGTTTCTTCTTAACTCTCTCAATGGAGAGACATAACTTGGCCATTGTTTCACATGTAGGGACGTTTCATTCAAGGAGGCCCCTGTGGTTTTTGGGTAAGGTAGACTGTTACTACGATTTGCACGCGACGGTCCAAGAATTTCACTTCTCGCGTCGCAATACGAATGCCCCCGCCAGTCCATATTAGTCATTAACTCTGATTCAATAAACCAAAAAATCCACCACAACAAAAGCCGCATATATCCATAAACCAGTCATGCTGCTGTTGTTGCTTCTTAACTCTCTCAATGGAGAGACATAACTTGGCCATTGTTTCACATGTAGGGACGTTTCATTCAAGGAGGCCCCTGTGGTTTTTGGGTAAGGTGACTGTTACTACGATTTGCACGCGACGGTCCAAGAATTTCACTTCTCGCGTCGCAATACGAATGCCCCCGCCCCGTCATTAACTCTGATTCAATAAACCAAAAAATCCACCACAACAAAAGCCGCATATATCCATAAACCAGTCATGCTGCTGTTGTTGCTTCTTAACTCTCTCAATGGAGAGACATAACTTGGCCATTGTTTCACATGTAGGGACGTTTCATTCAAGGAGGCCCCTGTGGTTTTTGGGTAAGGTGACTGTTACTACGATTTGCACGCGACGGTCCAAGAATTTCACTTCTCGCGTCGCAATACGAATGCCCCCGCCAGTCCATATTAGTCATTAACTCTGATTCAATAAACCAAAAAATCCACCACAACAAAAGCCGCATATATCCATAAACCAGTCATGCTGCTGTTGTTGCTTCTTAACTCTCTCAATGGAGAGACATAACTTGGCCATTGTTTCACATGTAGGGACGTTTCATTCAAGGAGGCCCCTGTGGTTTTTGGGTAAGGTGACTGTTACTACGATTTGCACGCGACGGTCCAAGAATTTCACTTCTCGCGTCGCAATACGAATGCCCCCGCCCCGTCATTAACTCTGATTCAATAAACCAAAAAATCCACCACAACAAAAGCCGCATATATCCATAAACCAACCATGCTGCTGTTGTTGCTTCTTAACTCTCTCTCAATGGAGAGACATAACTTGGCCATTGTTTCACATGTAGGGACGTTTCATTCAAGGAGGCCCCTGTGGTTTTTGGGTAAGGTGACTGTTACTACGATTTGCACGCGACGGTCCAAGAATTTCACTTCTCGCGTCGCAATACGAATGCCCCCGCAAGTCCATATTAGTCATTAACTCTGATTCAATAAACCAAAAAATCCACCACAACAACAGCCGCATATATCCATAAACCAATCATGCTGCTGTTGTTTCTTCTTAACTCTCTCTCAATGGAGAGACATAACTTGGCCATTGTTTCACATGTAGGGACGTTTCATTCAAGGAGGCCCCTTGGCAAGTGATTACTTGGCCCTGCGCTTGCGAATCGTAGTAACAGTCACCTTACCCAAAAACCACAGGGGCCTCCTTGAATGCAACGTCCCTACATGTGAAACAATGGCCAAGTTATGTCTCTCCATTGAGAGAGTTAAGAAGCAACAACAGCAGCATTGTTGGTTTATGGATATATTCGGCTGTTGTGGTGGATTTTTTGGTTTATTGAATAAGAGTTAATGACTAATATGGACTGGCGGGGGCATTCGTATTGCGATGCGAGAGGTGAAATTCTTGGACCGTCGCAAGACGAACTACCGCGAAAGCATTTGCCAAGGATGTTTTCATTAATCATGTTGGGTTGGTAGGGCGTTTGCTTAAGAAGGTGTTTCTGCTTTTTTGTGGAAGTACTTGGGGGGGTGTGCTGAGTTTCTGCCTCGTCGCCGCCTTGGCAAGTGATTACTTGGCCCTGCGCGTGCGAATCGTAGTAACAGTCACCTTACTCAAAAACCATAGGGGCCTCCTTGAATGCAACGTCCCTACATGTGAAACACAGGCCAAGTAATGTCTCTCTCCATGGAGAGAGAGTTAAGAAGCAGAAACAGCAGCATGGTTGGTTAATGGCTATACCTGTCACGTTAGCGCGCACCGAGTGTCGGAGACCATATTTGCGATCAGAGTCGCTACGCAAATTTGCGCTCCTTACCTCTCACGTTAGGGCGCAGAGAGTGTCGGAGGCCATATATGAGATCAGAGGAGTCGCTCCGCAACTTTGCACTCCTTACCTCTCACGTTAGCGCGCATCGAGTGTCGGAGACCATATTTGCGAAAAGAGTCGCTCCGCAACTTGGCGCTCCTTACCTCTCGCGTTAGCGCGCACAGAGTGTCGGAGGCCATATATGAGACCAGAGGAGTGGCTCCGCAAATTTACACTCCTTACCTCTCACGTTAGCGCGCATCGAGTGTCGGAGGCCATATTTGCGATCAAAGTCGCTCCGCAACTTGGCGCTCCTTACCTCTCGCGTTAGCGCGCAGAGAGTGTCGGAGGCCATATATGCGATCACAGTCGCTCCGCAAATTTGCGCTCCTTACCTCTCACGTTAGAGCGCAAAGAGTGTCGGAGGCCATATATGAGATCAGAGGAGTCGCTCCGCAACTTTGCACTCCTTACCTCTCACGTTAGCGCGCATCGAGTGTCGGAGACCATATTTGCGATCAAAGAGTCGCTCCGCAACTTGGCGCTCCTTACCTCTCGCGTTAGCGCGCAGAGAGTGTCGGAGGCCATATATGAGATCAGAGGAGTGGCTCCGCAAATTTACACTCCTTACCTCTCACGTTAGCGCGCATCGAGTGTCGGAGGCCATATTTGCGATCAAAAAGTCGCTCCGCAACTTGGCGCTCCTTACCTCTCGCGTTAGCGCGCAGAGAGTGTCGGAGGCCATATATGAGATCAGAGGAGTGGCTCCGCAAATTTACACTCCTTACCTCTCACGTTAGCGCGCATCGAGTGTCGGAGGCCATATTTGCGATCAAAAAGTCGCTCCGCAACTTGGCGCTCCTTACCTCTCGCGTTAGCGCACAGAGAGTGTCGGAGGCCATATATGCGATCATAGTCGCTCCGCAACTTGGCGCTCCTTACCTCTCGCGTTAGCGCGCAGAGAGTGTCGGAGGCCATATATGAGATCAGAGGAGTGGCTCCGCAAATTTACACTCCTTACCTCTCACGTTAGCGCGCATCGAGTGTCGGAGGCCATATTTGCGATCAAAAAGTCGCTCCGCAACTTGGCGCTCCTTACCTCTCGCGTTAGCGCGCAGAGAGTGTCGGAGGCCATATATGCGATCATAGTCGCTCCGCAACTTGGCGCTCCTTACCTCTCGCGTTAGCGCGCACAGAGTGTCGGAGGCCATATATGAGATCAGAGGAGTGGCTCCGCAAATTTATACTCCTTACCTCTCACGTTAGCGCGCATCGAGTGTCGGAGGCCATATTTGCGATCAAAGTCGCTCCGCAACTTGGCGCTCCTTACCTCGCGCGTTAGCGCACACAGAGTGTCGGAGGCCATATATGAGATCAGAGGAGTGGCTCCGCAAATTTATACTCCTTACCTCTCACGTTAGCGCGCATCGAGTGTCGGAGGCCATATATGAGATCAGAGGATCGCTCCGCAAATTTACGCTCCTTACCTCTCACGTTAGAGGACACATAGTGTCGGAGGCCATATTTGCTTCTTAACTCTCTCTCCATGGAGAGAGACATAACTTGGCCTGTGTTTCACATGTAGGGACGTTGCATTCAAGGAGGCCCCTGTGGTTTTTGGGTAAGGTGACTGTTACTACGATTTGCACGCGACGGTCCAAGAATTTCACTTCTCGCGTCGCAATACGAATGCCCCCGCCAGTCCATATTAGTCATTAACTCTGATTCAATAAACCAAAAAATCCACCACAACAAAAGCCGCATATATCCATAAACCAACCATGCTGCTGTTGTTGCTTCTTAACTCTCTCTCAATGGAGAGACATAACTTGGCCATTGTTTCACATGTAGGGACGTTTCATTCAAGGAGGCCCCTGTGGTTTTTGGGTAAGGTGACTGTTACTACGATTTGCACGCGACGGTCCAAGAATTTCACTTCTCGCGTCGCAATACGAATGCCCCCGCCAGTCCATATTAGTCATTAACTCTGATTCAATAAACCAAAAAATCCACCACAACAAAAGCCGCATATATCCATAAACCAGTCCATGCTGCTGTTGTTGCTTCTTAACTCTCTCAATGGAGAGACATAACTTGGCCATTGTTTCACATGTAGGGACGTTTCATTCAAGGAGGCCCCTGTGGTTTTTGGGTAAGGTGACTGTTACTACGATTTGCACGCGACGGTCCAAGAATTTCACTTCTCGCGTCGCAATACGAATGCCCCCGCCCCGTCATTAACTCTGATTCAATAAACCAAAAAATCCACCACAACAAAAGCCGCATATATCCATAAACCAGTCATGCTGCTGTTGTTGCTTCTTAACTCTCTCAATGGAGAGACATAACTTGGCCATTGTTTCACATGTAGGGACGTTTCATTCAAGGAGGCCCCTGTGGTTTTTGGGTAAGGTGACTGTTACTACGATTTGCACGCGACGGTCCAAGAATTTCACTTCTCGCGTCGCAATACGAATGCCCCCGCCAGTCCATATTAGTCATTAACTCTGATTCAATAAACCAAAAAATCCACCACAACAAAAGCCGCATATATCCATAAACCAACCATGCTGCTGTTGTTGCTTCTTAACTCTCTCTCAATGGAGAGACATAACTTGGCCATTGTTTCACATGTAGGGACGTTTCATTCAAGGAGGCCCCTGTGGTTTTTGGGTAAGGTGACTGTTACTACGATTTGCACGCGACGGTCCAAGAATTTCACTTCTCGCGTCGCAATACGAATGCCCCCGCCAGTCCATATTAGTCATTAACTCTGATTCAATAAACCAAAAAATCCACCACAACAAAAGCCGCATATATCCATAAACCAACCATGCTGCTGTTGTTGCTTCTTAACTCTCTCTCAATGGAGAGAGACATAACTTGGCCTGTGTTTCACATGTAGGGACGTTTCATTCAAGGAGGCCCCTGTGGTTTTTGGGTAAGGTGACTGTTACTACGATTTGCACGCGACGGTCCAAGAATTTCACTTCTCGCGTCGCAATACGAATGCCCCCGCCAGTCCATATTAGTCATTAACTCTGATTCAATAAACCAAAAAATCCACCACAACAAAAGCCGCATATATCCATAAACCAACCATGCTGCTGTTGTTGCTTCTTAACTCTCTCTCAATGGAGAGACATAACTTGGCCATTGTTTCACATGTAGGGACGTTTCATTCAAGGAGGCCCCTGTGGTTTTTGGGTAAGGTGACTGTTACTACGATTTGCACGCGACGGTCCAAGAATTTCACTTCTCGCGTCGCAATACGAATGCCCCCGCCAGTCCATATTAGTCATTAACTCTGATTCAATAAACCAAAAAATCCACCACAACAAAAGCCGCATATATCCATAAACCAACCATGCTGCTGTTGTTGCTTCTTAACTCTCTCTCAATGGAGAGAGACATAACTTGGCCTGTGTTTCACATGTAGGGACGTTTCATTCAAGGAGGCCCCTGTGGTTTTTGGGTAAGGTGACTGTTACTACGATTTGCACGCGACGGTCCAAGAATTTCACTTCTCGCGTCGCAATACGAATGCCCCCGCCCCGTCATTAACTCTGATTCAATAAACCAAAAAATCCACCACAACAAAAGCCGCATATATCCATAAACCAGTCATGCTGCTGTTGTTGCTTCTTAACTCTCTCAATGGAGAGACATAACTTGGCCATTGTTTCACATGTAGGGACGTTTCATTCAAGGAGGCCCCTGTGGTTTTTGGGTAAGGTGACTGTTACTACGATTTGCACGCGACGGTCCAAGAATTTCACTTCTCGCGTCGCAATACGAATGCCCCCGCCAGTCCATATTAGTCATTAACTCTGATTCAATAAACCAAAAAATCCACCACAACAAAAGCCGCATATATCCATAAACCAACCATGCTGCTGTTGTTGCTTCTTAACTCTCTCTCAATGGAGAGACATAACTTGGCCATTGTTTCACATGTAGGGACGTTTCATTCAAGGAGGCCCCTGTGGTTTTTGGGTAAGGTGACTGTTACTACGATTTGCACGCGACGGTCCAAGAATTTCACTTCTCGCGTCGCAATACGAATGCCCCCGCCAGTCCATATTAGTCATTAACTCTGATTCAATAAACCAAAAAATCCACCACAACAAAAGCCGCATATATCCATAAACCAGTCCATGCTGCTGTTGTTGCTTCTTAACTCTCTCTCAATGGAGAGACATAACTTGGCCATTGTTTCACATGTAGGGACGTTTCATTCAAGGAGGCCCCTGTGGTTTTTGGGTAAGGTGACTGTTACTACGATTTGCACGCGACGGTCCAAGAATTTCACTTCTCGCGTCGCAATACGAATGCCCCCGCCAGTCCATATTAGTCATTAACTCTGATTCAATAAACCAAAAAATCCACCACAACAAAAGCCGCATATATCCATAAACCAGTCATGCTGCTGTTGTTGCTTCTTAACTCTCTCAATGGAGAGACATAACTTGGCCATTGTTTCACATGTAGGGACGTTTCATTCAAGGAGGCCCCTGTGGTTTTTGGGTAAGGTGACTGTTACTACGATTTGCACGCGACGGTCCAAGAATTTCACTTCTCGCGTCGCAATACGAATGCCCCCGCCAGTCCATATTAGTCATTAACTCTGATTCAATAAACCAAAAAATCCACCACAACAAAAGCCGCATATATCCATAAACCAACCATGCTGCTGTTGTTGCTTCTTAACTCTCTCTCAATGGAGAGACATAACTTGGCCTGTGTTTCACATGTAGGGACGTTTCATTCAAGGAGGCCCCTGTGGTTTTTGGGTAAGGTGACTGTTACTACGATTTGCACGCGACGGTCCAAGAATTTCACTTCTCGCGTCGCAATACGAATGCCCCCGCCCCGTCATTAACTCTGATTCAATAAACCAAAAAATCCACCACAACAAAAGCCGCATATATCCATAAACCAGTCATGCTGCTGTTGTTGCTTCTTAACTCTCTCAATGGAGAGACATAACTTGGCCATTGTTTCACATGTAGGGACGTTTCATTCAAGGAGGCCCCTGTGGTTTTTGGGTAAGGTGACTGTTACTACGATTTGCACGCGACGGTCCAAGAATTTCACTTCTCGCGTCGCAATACGAATGCCCCCGCCAGTCCATATTAGTCATTAACTCTGATTCAATAAACCAAAAAATCCACCACAACAAAAGCCGCATATATCCATAAACCAGTCATGCTGCTGTTGTTGCTTCTTAACTCTCTCAATGGAGAGACATAACTTGGCCATTGTTTCACATGTAGGGACGTTTCATTCAAGGAGGCCCCTGTGGTTTTTGGGTAAGGTGACTGTTACTACGATTTGCACGCGACGGTCCAAGAATTTCACTTCTCGCGTCGCAATACGAATGCCCCCGCCCCGTCATTAACTCTGATTCAATAAACCAAAAAATCCACCACAACAAAAGCCGCATATATCCATAAACCAGTCATGCTGCTGTTGTTGCTTCTTAACTCTCTCAATGGAGAGACATAACTTGGCCATTGTTTCACATGTAGGGACGTTTCATTCAAGGAGGCCCCTGTGGTTTTTGGGTAAGGTGACTGTTACTACGATTTGCACGCGACGGTCCAAGAATTTCACTTCTCGCGTCGCAATACGAATGCCCCCGCCAGTCCATATTAGTCATTAACTCTGATTCAATAAACCAAAAAATCCACCACAACAAAAGCCGCATATATCCATAAACCAGTCATGCTGCTGTTGTTGCTTCTTAACTCTCTCAATGGAGAGACATAACTTGGCCATTGTTTCACATGTAGGGACGTTTCATTCAAGGAGGCCCCTGTGGTTTTTGGGTAAGGTGACTGTTACTACGATTTGCACGCGACGGTCCAAGAATTTCACTTCTCGCGTCGCAATACGAATGCCCCCGCCAGTCCATATTAGTCATTAACTCTGATTCAATAAACCAAAAAATCCACCACAACAAAAGCCGCATATATCCATAAACCAACCATGCTGCTGTTGTTGCTTCTTAACTCTCTCTCAATGGAGAGACATAACTTGGCCATTGTTTCACATGTAGGGACGTTTCATTCAAGGAGGCCCCTGTGGTTTTTGGGTAAGGTGACTGTTACTACGATTTGCACGCGACGGTCCAAGAATTTCACTTCTCGCGTCGCAATACGAATGCCCCCGCCAGTCCATATTAGTCATTAACTCTGATTCAATAAACCAAAAAATCCACCACAACAAAAGCCGCATATATCCATAAACCAACCATGCTGCTGTTGTTGCTTCTTAACTCTCTCTCAATGGAGAGACATAACTTGGCCATTGTTTCACATGTAGGGACGTTTCATTCAAGGAGGCCCCTGTGGTTTTTGGGTAAGGTGACTGTTACTACGATTTGCACGCGACGGTCCAAGAATTTCACTTCTCGCGTCGCAATACGAATGCCCCCGCCAGTCCATATTAGTCATTAACTCTGATTCAATAAACCAAAAAATCCACCACAACAAAAGCCGCATATATCCATAAACCAGTCATGCTGCTGTTGTTGCTTCTTAACTCTCTCTCAATGGAGAGACATAACTTGGCCATTGTTTCACATGTAGGGACGTTTCATTCAAGGAGGCCCCTGTGGTTTTTGGGTAAGGTGACTGTTACTACGATTTGCACGCGACGGTCCAAGAATTTCACTTCTCGCGTCGCAATACGAATGCCCCCGCCCCGTCATTAACTCTGATTCAATAAACCAAAAAATCCACCACAACAAAAGCCGCATATATCCATAAACCAGTCATGCTGCTGTTGTTGCTTCTTAACTCTCTCAATGGAGAGACATAACTTGGCCATTGTTTCACATGTAGGGACGTTTCATTCAAGGAGGCCCCTGTGGTTTTTGGGTAAGGTGACTGTTACTACGATTTGCACGCGACGGTCCAAGAATTTCACTTCTCGCGTCGCAATACGAATGCCCCCGCCAGTCCATATTAGTCATTAACTCTGATTCAATAAACCAAAAAATCCACCACAACAAAAGCCGCATATATCCATAAACCAACCATGCTGCTGTTGTTGCTTCTTAACTCTCTCTCAATGGAGAGAGACATAACTTGGCCTTGTTTCACATGTAGGGACGTTTCATTCAAGGAGGCCCCTGTGGTTTTTGGGTAAGGTGACTGTTACTACGATTTGCACGCGACGGTCCAAGAATTTCACTTCTCGCGTCGCAATACGAATGCCCCCGCCCCGTCATTAACTCTGATTCAATAAACCAAAAAATCCACCACAACAAAAGCCGCATATATCCATAAACCAGTCATGCTGCTGTTGTTGCTTCTTAACTCTCTCAATGGAGAGACATAACTTGGCCATTGTTTCACATGTAGGGACGTTTCATTCAAGGAGGCCCCTGTGGTTTTTGGGTAAGGTGACTGTTACTACGATTTGCACGCGACGGTCCAAGAATTTCACTTCTCGCGTCGCAATACGAATGCCCCCGCCAGTCCATATTAGTCATTAACTCTGATTCAATAAACCAAAAAATCCACCACAACAAAAGCCGCATATATCCATAAACCAACCATGCTGCTGTTGTTGCTTCTTAACTCTCTCTCAATGGAGAGACATAACTTGGCCATTGTTTCACATGTAGGGACGTTTCATTCAAGGAGGCCCCTGTGGTTTTTGGGTAAGGTGACTGTTACTACGATTTGCACGCGACGGTCCAAGAATTTCACTTCTCGCGTCGCAATACGAATGCCCCCGCCAGTCCATATTAGTCATTAACTCTGATTCAATAAACCAAAAAATCCACCACAACAAAAGCCGCATATATCCATAAACCAACCATGCTGCTGTTGTTGCTTCTTAACTCTCTCAATGGAGAGAGACATAACTTGGCCTGTGTTTCACATGTAGGGACGTTTCATTCAAGGAGGCCCCTGTGGTTTTTGGGTAAGGTGACTGTTACTACGATTTGCACGCGACGGTCCAAGAATTTCACTTCTCGCGTCGCAATACGAATGCCCCCGCCCCGTCATTAACTCTGATTCAATAAACCAAAAAATCCACCACAACAAAAGCCGCATATATCCATAAACCAGTCATGCTGCTGTTGTTGCTTCTTAACTCTCTCAATGGAGAGACATAACTTGGCCATTGTTTCACATGTAGGGACGTTTCATTCAAGGAGGCCCCTGTGGTTTTTGGGTAAGGTGACTGTTACTACGATTTGCACGCGACGGTCCAAGAATTTCACTTCTCGCGTCGCAATACGAATGCCCCCGCCAGTCCATATTAGTCATTAACTCTGATTCAATAAACCAAAAAATCCACCACAACAAAAGCCGCATATATCCATAAACCAACCATGCTGCTGTTGTTGCTTCTTAACTCTCTCTCAATGGAGAGACATAACTTGGCCATTGTTTCACATGTAGGGACGTTTCATTCAAGGAGGCCCCTGTGGTTTTTGGGTAAGGTGACTGTTACTACGATTTGCACGCGACGGTCCAAGAATTTCACTTCTCGCGTCGCAATACGAATGCCCCCGCCCCGTCATTAACTCTGATTCAATAAACCAAAAAATCCACCACAACAAAAGCCGCATATATCCATAAACCAGTCATGCTGCTGTTGTTGCTTCTTAACTCTCTCAATGGAGAGACATAACTTGGCCATTGTTTCACATGTAGGGACGTTTCATTCAAGGAGGCCCCTGTGGTTTTTGGGTAAGGTGACTGTTACTACGATTTGCACGCGACGGTCCAAGAATTTCACTTCTCGCGTCGCAATACGAATGCCCCCGCCAGTCCATATTAGTCATTAACTCTGATTCAATAAACCAAAAAATCCACCACAACAAAAGCCGCATATATCCATAAACCAGTCATGCTGCTGTTGTTGCTTCTTAACTCTCTCAATGGAGAGACATAACTTGGCCATTGTTTCACATGTAGGGACGTTTCATTCAAGGAGGCCCCTGTGGTTTTTGGGTAAGGTGACTGTTACTACGATTTGCACGCGACGGTCCAAGAATTTCACTTCTCGCGTCGCAATACGAATGCCCCCGCCCCGTCATTAACTCTGATTCAATAAACCAAAAAATCCACCACAACAAAAGCCGCATATATCCATAAACCAGTCATGCTGCTGTTGTTGCTTCTTAACTCTCTCAATGGAGAGACATAACTTGGCCATTGTTTCACATGTAGGGACGTTTCATTCAAGGAGGCCCCTGTGGTTTTTGGGTAAGGTGACTGTTACTACGATTTGCACGCGACGGTCCAAGAATTTCACTTCTCGCGTCGCAATACGAATGCCCCCGCCAGTCCATATTAGTCATTAACTCTGATTCAATAAACCAAAAAATCCACCACAACAAAAGCCGCATATATCCATAAACCAGTCATGCTGCTGTTGTTGCTTCTTAACTCTCTCAATGGAGAGACATAACTTGGCCATTGTTTCACATGTAGGGACGTTTCATTCAAGGAGGCCCCTGTGGTTTTTGGGTAAGGTGACTGTTACTACGATTTGCACGCGACGGTCCAAGAATTTCACTTCTCGCGTCGCAATACGAATGCCCCCGCCCCGTCATTAACTCTGATTCAATAAACCAAAAAATCCACCACAACAAAAGCCGCATATATCCATAAACCAGTCATGCTGCTGTTGTTGCTTCTTAACTCTCTCAATGGAGAGACATAACTTGGCCATTGTTTCACATGTAGGGACGTTTCATTCAAGGAGGCCCCTGTGGTTTTTGGGTAAGGTGACTGTTACTACGATTTGCACGCGACGGTCCAAGAATTTCACTTCTCGCGTCGCAATACGAATGCCCCCGCCAGTCCATATTAGTCATTAACTCTGATTCAATAAACCAAAAAATCCACCACAACAAAAGCCGCATATATCCATAAACCAGTCATGCTGCTGTTGTTGCTTCTTAACTCTCTCAATGGAGAGACATAACTTGGCCATTGTTTCACATGTAGGGACGTTTCATTCAAGGAGGCCCCTGTGGTTTTTGGGTAAGGTGACTGTTACTACGATTTGCACGCGACGGTCCAAGAATTTCACTTCTCGCGTCGCAATACGAATGCCCCCGCCAGTCCATATTAGTCATTAACTCTGATTCAATAAACCAAAAAATCCACCACAACAAAAGCCGCATATATCCATAAACCAACCATGCTGCTGTTGTTGCTTCTTAACTCTCTCTCAATGGAGAGAGACATAACTTGGCCATTGTTTCACATGTAGGGACGTTTCATTCAAGGAGGCCCCTGTGGTTTTTGGGTAAGGTGACTGTTACTACGATTTGCACGCGACGGTCCAAGAATTTCACTTCTCGCGTCGCAATACGAATGCCCCCGCCCCGTCATTAACTCTGATTCAATAAACCAAAAAATCCACCACAACAAAAGCCGCATATATCCATAAACCAGTCATGCTGCTGTTGTTGCTTCTTAACTCTCTCAATGGAGAGACATAACTTGGCCATTGTTTCACATGTAGGGACGTTTCATTCAAGGAGGCCCCTGTGGTTTTTGGGTAAGGTGACTGTTACTACGATTTGCACGCGACGGTCCAAGAATTTCACTTCTCGCGTCGCAATACGAATGCCCCCGCCCCGTCATTAACTCTGATTCAATAAACCAAAAAATCCACCACAACAAAAGCCGCATATATCCATAAACCAGTCATGCTGCTGTTGTTGCTTCTTAACTCTCTCAATGGAGAGACATAACTTGGCCATTGTTTCACATGTAGGGACGTTTCATTCAAGGAGGCCCCTGTGGTTTTTGGGTAAGGTGACTGTTACTACGATTTGCACGCGACGGTCCAAGAATTTCACTTCTCGCGTCGCAATACGAATGCCCCCGCCAGTCCATATTAGTCATTAACTCTGATTCAATAAACCAAAAAATCCACCACAACAACAGCCGCATATATCCATAAACCAATCATGCTGCTGTTGTTTCTTCTTAACTCTCTCTCAATGGAGAGACATAACTTGGCCATTGTTTCACATGTAGGGACGTTTCATTCAAGGAGGCCCCTTGGCAAGTGATTACTTGGCCCTGCGCTTGCGAATCGTAGTAACAGTCACCTTACCCAAAAACCACAGGGGCCTCCTTGAATGCAACGTCCCTACATGTGAAACAATGGCTAAGTTATGTCTCTCCATTGAGAGAGAGTTAAGAAGCAACAACAGCAGCATTGTTGGTTTATGGATATATTCGGCTGTTGTGGTGGATTTTTTGGTTTATTGAATTAGAGTTAATGACTAATATGGACTGGCGGGGGCATTCGTATTGCGATGCGAGAGGTGAAATTCTTGGACCGTCGCAAGACGAACTACCGCGAAAGCATTTGCCAAGGATGTTTTCATTAATCATGTTGGGTTGGTAGGGCGTTTGCTTAAGAAGGTGTTTCTGCTTTTTTGTGGAAGTACTTGGGGGGGTGTGCTGAGTTTCTGCCTCGTCGCCGCCTTGGCAAGTGATTACTTGGCCCTGCGCGTGCGAATCGTAGTAACAGTCACCTTACTCAAAAACCCTAGGGGCCTCCTTGAATGCAACGTCCCTACATGTGAAACACAGGCCAAGTAATGTCTCTCTCCATGGAGAGAGAGTTAAGACGCAGAAACAGGAGCATTGTTGGTTAATGGCTATACCTGTCACGTTAGCGCGCACCGAGTGTCGGAGACCATATTTGCGATCAGAGTCGCTCCGCAAATTTGCGCTCCTTACCTCTCGCGTTAGCGCGCATCGAGTGTCGGAGGCCATATTTGCGATCAAAGTCGCTCCGCAACTTGGCGCTCCTTACCTCTCGCGTTAGCGCGCAGAGAGTGTCGGAGGCCATATATGCGAAAACAGTCGCTCCGCAACTTGGCGCTCCTTACCTCTCACGTTAGAGCGCAAAGAGTGTCGGAGGCCATATATGAGATCAGAGGAGTCGCTCCGCAACTTTGCACTCCTTACCTCTCACGTTAGCGCGCATCGAGTGTCGGAGACCATATTTGCGAAAAGAGTCGCTCCGCAACTTGGCGCTCCTTACCTCTCGCGTTAGCGCGCAGAGAGTGTCGGAGGCCATATATGCGATCAGAGAGTCGCTCCGCAACTTGGCGCTCCTTACCTCTCGCGTTAGCGCGCAGAGAGTGTCGGAGGCCATATTTGCGATCATAGTCGCTCCGCAACTTGGCGCTCCTTACCTCTCGCGTTAGCGCGCAGAGAGTGTCGGAGGCCATATATGCGATCATAGTCGCTCCGCAACTTGGCGCTCCTTACCTCTCGCGTTAGCGCGCAGAGAGTGTCGGAGGCCATATATGAGATCAGAGGAGTGGCTCCGCAAATTTACACTCCTTACCTCTCACGTTAGCGCGCATCGAGTGTCGGAGGCCATATTTGCGATCAAAGTCGCTCCCAACTTGGCGCTCCTTACCTCTCGCGTTAGCGCGCAGAGAGTGTCGGAGGCCATATATGCGATCAAAGTCGCTCCGCAACTTGGCGCTCCTTACCTCTCGCGTTAGCGCGCAGAGAGTGTCGGAGGCCATATATGAGATCAGAGGAGTGGCTCCGCAAATTTACACTCCTTACCTCTCACGTTAGCGCGCATCGAGTGTCGGAGGCCATATATGAGATCAGAGGAGTCGCTCCGCAAATTTACGCTCCTTACCTCTCACGTTAGAGGACACATAGTGTCGGAGGCCATATTTGCTTCTTAACTCTCTCTCCATGGAGAGAGACATAACTTGGCCTGTGTTTCAAATGTAGGGACGTTGCATTCAAGGAGGCCCCTGTGGTTTTTGGGTAAGGTGACTGTTACTACGATTTGCACGCGACGGTCCAAGAATTTCACTTCTCGCGTCGCAATACGAATGCCCCCGCCAGTCCATATTAGTCATTAACTCTGATTCAATAAACCAAAAAATCCACCACAACAAAAGCCGCATATATCCATAAACCAGTCATGCTGCTGTTGTTGCTTCTTAACTCTCTCAATGGAGAGACATAACTTGGCCATTGTTTCACATGTAGGGACGTTTCATTCAAGGAGGCCCCTGTGGTTTTTGGGTAAGGTGACTGTTACTACGATTTGCACGCGACGGTCCAAGAATTTCACTTCTCGCGTCGCAATACGAATGCCCCCGCCAGTCCATATTAGTCATTAACTCTGATTCAATAAACCAAAAAATCCACCACAACAAAAGCCGCATATATCCATAAACCAGTCATGCTGCTGTTGTTGCTTCTTAACTCTCTCAATGGAGAGACATAACTTGGCCATTGTTTCACATGTAGGGACGTTTCATTCAAGGAGGCCCCTGTGGTTTTTGGGTAAGGTGACTGTTACTACGATTTGCACGCGATGGTCCAAGAATTTCACTTCTCGCGTCGCAATACGAATGCCCCCGCCCCGTCATTAACTCTGATTCAATAAACCAAAAAATCCACCACAACAAAAGCCGCATATATCCATAAACCAGTCATGCTGCTGTTGTTGCTTCTTAACTCTCTCAATGGAGAGACATAACTTGGCCATTGTTTCACATGTAGGGACGTTTCATTCAAGGAGGCCCCTGTGGTTTTTGGGTAAGGTGACTGTTACTACGATTTGCACGCGACGGTCCAAGAATTTCACTTCTCGCGTCGCAATACGAATGCCCCCGCCAGTCCATATTAGTCATTAACTCTGATTCAATAAACCAAAAAATCCACCACAACAAAAGCCGCATATATCCATAAACCAACCATGCTGCTGTTGTTGCTTCTTAACTCTCTCTCAATGGAGAGAGACATAACTTGGCCTGTGTTTCACATGTAGGGACGTTTCATTCAAGGAGGCCCCTGTGGTTTTTGGGTAAGGTGACTGTTACTACGATTTGCACGCGACGGTCCAAGAATTTCACTTCTCGCGTCGCAATACGAATGCCCCCGCCCCGTCATTAACTCACACTCTCTGCGCGCTAACGCGAGAGGTAAGGAGCGCCAAGTTGCGGAGCGACTTTTTGATCGCAAATATGGCCTCCGACACTCGATGCGCGCTAACGTGAGAGGTAAGGAGTGTAAATTTGCGGAGCCACTCCTCTGATCTCATATATGGCCTCCGACACTCTCTGCGCGCTAACGCGAGAGGTAAGGAGCGCCAAGTTGCGGAGCGACTCTTTTCGCAAATATGGTCTCCGACACTCGATGCGCGCTAACGTGAGAGGTAAGGAGTGCAAAGTTGCGGAGCGACTCCTCTGATCTCATATATGGCCTCCGACACTCTTTGCGCTCTAACGTGAGAGGTAAGGAGCGCCAAGTTGCGGAGCGACTGTGATCGCATATATGGCCTCCGACACTCTCTGCGCGCTAACGCGAGAGGTAAGGAGCGCCAAGTTGCGGAGCGACTTTGATCGCAAATATGGCCTCCGACACTCGATGCGCGCTAACGCGAGAGGTAAGGAGCGCAAATTTGCGGAGCGACTCTGATCGCAAATATGGTCTCCGACACTCGGTGCGCGCTAACGTGACAGGTATAGCCATTAACCAACAATGCTCCTGTTTCTGCGTCTTAACTCTCTCTCCATGGAGAGAGACATTACTTGGCCTGTGTTTCACATGTAGGGACGTTGCATTCAAGGAGGCCCCTAGGGTTTTTGAGTAAGGTGACTGTTACTACGATTCGCACGCGCAGGGCCAAGTAATCACTTGCCAAGGCGGCGACGAGGCAGAAACTCAGCACACCCCCCCAAGTACTTCCACAAAAAAGCAGAAACACCTTCTTAAGCAAACGCCCTACCAACCCAACATGATTAATGAAAACATCCTTGGGAAATGCTTTCGCGGTAGTTCGTCTTGCGACGGTCCAAGAATTTCACCTCTCGCATCGCAATACGAATGCCCCCGCCAGTCCATATTAGTCATTAACTCTAATTCAATAAACCAAAAAATCCACCACAACAGCCGAATATATCCATAAACCAACAATGTTGCTGTTGTTGCTTCTTAACTCTCTCTCAATGGAGAGACATAACTTGGCCATTGTTTCACATGTAGGGACGTTGCATTCAAGGAGGCCCCTGTGGTTTTTGGGTAAGGTGACTGTTACTACGATTCGCAAGCGCAGGGCCAAGTAATCACTTGCCAAGGGGCCTCCTTGAATGAAACGTCCCTACATGTGAAACAATGGCCAAGTTATGTCTCTCCATTGAGAGAGAGTTAAGAAGAAACAACAGCAGCATGATTGGTTTATGGATATATGCGGCTGTTGTTGTGGTGGATTTTTTGGTTTATTGAATCAGAGTTAATGACTAATATGGACTGGCGGGGGCATTCGTATTGCGACGCGAGAAGTGAAATTCTTGGACCGTCGCGTGCAAATCGTAGTAACAGTCTACCTTACCCAAAAACCACAGGGGCCTCCTTGAATGAAACGTCCCTACATGTGAAAGAATGGCCAAGTTATGTCTCTCCATTGAGAGAGTTAAGAAGCAACAACAGCAGCATGACTGGTTTATGGATATATGCGGCTGTTGTTTTGATGGATTTTTTGGTTTATTGAATCAGAGTTAATGACGGGGCGGGGGCATTCGTATTGCGACGCGAGAAGTGAAATTCTTGGACCGTCGCGTGCAAATCGTAGTAACAGTCACCTTACCCAAAAACCACAGGGGCCTCCTTGAATGAAACGTCCCTACATGTGAAACACAGGCCAAGTTATGTCTCTCTCCATTGAGAGAGAGTTAAGAAGCAACAACAGCAGCATGGTTGGTTTATGGATATATGCGGCTTTTGTTGTGGTGGATTTTTTGGTTTATTGAATCAGAGTTAATGACTAATATGGACTGGCGGGGGCATTCGTATTGCGACGCGAGAAGTGAAATTCTTGGACCGTCGCGTGCAAATTGTAGTAACAGTCACCTTACCCAAAAACCACAGGGGCCTCCTTGAATGAAACGTCCCTACATGTGAAACAATGGCCAAGTTATGTCTCTACATTGAGAGAGTTAAGAAGCAACAACAGCAGCATGACTGGTTTATGGATATATGCGGCTTTTCTTGTGGTGGATTTTTTGGTTTATTGAATCAGAGTTAATGACGGGGCGGGGGCATTCGTATTGCGACGCGAGAAGTGAAATTCTTGGACCATCGCGTGCAAATCGTAGTAACAGTCACCTTACCCAAAAACCACAGGGGCCTCCTTGAATGAAACGTCCCTACATGTGAAACACAGGCCAAGTTATGTCTCTCTCCATTGAGAGAGAGTTAAGAAGCAACAACAGCAGCATGGTTGGTTTATGGATATATGCGGCTTTTGTTGTGGTGGATTTTTTGGTTTATTGAATCAGAGTTAATGACTAATATGGACTGGCGGGGGCATTCGTATTGCGACGCGAGAAGTGAAATTCTTGGACCGTCGCGTGCAAATCGTAGTAACAGTCACCTTACCCAAAAACCACAGGGGCCTCCTTGAATGAAACGTCCCTACATGTGAAAGAATGGCCAAGTTATGTCTCTCCATTGAGAGAGTTAAGAAGCAACAACAGCAGCATGACTGGTTTATGGATATATGCGGCTGTTGTTGTGGTGGATTTTTTGGTTTATTGAATCAGAGTTAATGACGGGGCGGGGGCATTCGTATTGCGACGCGAGAAGTGAAATTCTTGGACCGTCGCGTGCAAATCGTAGTAACAGTCACCTTACCCAAAAACCACAGGGGCCTCCTTGAATGAAACGTCCCTACATGTGAAACACAGGCCAAGTTATGTCTCTCTCCATTGAGAGAGAGTTAAGAAGCAACAACAGCAGCATGGTTGGTTTATGGATATATGCGGCTTTTGTTGTGGTGGATTTTTTGGTTTATTGAATCAGAGTTAATGACTAATATGGACTGGCGGGGGCATTCGTATTGCGACGCGAGAAGTGAAATTCTTGGACCGTCGCGTGCAAATTGTAGTAACAGTCACCTTACCCAAAAACCACAGGGGCCTCCTTGAATGAAACGTCCCTACATGTGAAACAATGGCCAAGTTATGTCTCTACATTGAGAGAGTTAAGAAGCAACAACAGCAGCATGACTGGTTTATGGATATATGCGGCTTTTCTTGTGGTGGATTTTTTGGTTTATTGAATCAGAGTTAATGACGGGGCGGGGGCATTCGTATTGCGACGCGAGAAGTGAAATTCTTGGACCATCGCGTGCAAATCGTATTAACAGTCACCTTACCCAAAAACCACAGGGGCCTCCTTGAATGAAACGTCCCTACATGTGAAACACAGGCCAAGTTATGTCTCTCTCCATTGAGAGAGAGTTAAGAAGCAACAACAGCAGCATGGTTGGTTTATGGATATATGCGGCTTTTGTTGTGGTGGATTTTTTGGTTTATTGAATCAGAGTTAATGACTAATATGGACTGGCGGGGGCATTCGTATTGCGACGCGAGAAGTGAAATTCTTGGACCCTCGCGTGCAAATCGTAGTAACAGTCACCTTACCCAAAAACCACAGGGGCCTCCTTGAATGAAACGTCCCTACATGTGAAACAATGGCCAAGTTATGTCTCTCCATTGAGAGAGAGTTAAGAAGCAACAACAGCAGCATGGTTGGTTTATGGATATATGCGGCTTTTGTTGTGGTGGATTTTTTGGTCTATTGAATCAGAGTTAATGACTAATATGGACTGGCGGGGGCGTTCGTATTGCGACGCGAGAAGTGAAATTCTTGGACCGTCGCGTGCAAATCGTAGTAACAGTCTACCTTACCCAAAAACCACAGGGGCCTCCTTGAATGAAACGTCCCTACATGTGAAAGAATGGCCAAGTTATGTCTCTCCATTGAGAGAGTTAAGAAGCAACAACAGCAGCATGACTGGTTTATGGATATATGCGGCTGTTGTTGTGGTGGATTTTTTGGTTTATTGAATCAGAGTTAATGACGGGGCGGGGGCATTCGTATTGCGACGCGAGAAGTGAAATTCTTGGACCGTCGCGTGCAAATCGTAGTAACAGTCACCTTACCCAAAAACCACAGGGGCCTCCTTGAATGAAACGTCCCTACATGTGAAACACAGGCCAAGTTATGTCTCTCTCCATTGAGAGAGAGTTAAGAAGCAACAACAGCAGCATGGTTGGTTTATGGATATATGCGGCTTTTGTTGTGGTGGATTTTTTGGTTTATTGAATCAAAGTTAATGACTAATATGGACTGGCGGGGGCATTCGTATTGCGACGCGAGAAGTGAAATTCTTGGACCGTCGCGTGCAAATCGTAGTAACAGTCACCTGACCCAAAAACCACAGGGGCCTCCTTGAATGCAACGTCCCTACATTTGAAACACAGGCCAAGTTATGTCTCTCTCCATGGAGAGAGAGTTAAGAAGCAAATATGGCCTCCGACACTATGTGTCCTCTAACGTGAGAGGTAAGGAGCGTAAATTTGCGGAGCGACTCCTCTGATCTCATATATGGCCTCCGACACTCGATGCGCGCTAACGTGAGAGGTAAGGAGTATAAATTTGCGGAGCCACTCCTCTGATCTCATATATGGCCTCCGACACTCTGTGTGCGCTAACGCGCGAGGTAAGGAGCGCCAAGTTGCGGAGCGACTTTGATCGCAAATATGGCCTCCGACACTCGATGCGCGCTAACGTGAGAGGTAAGGAGTATAAATTTGCGGAGCCACTCCTCTGATCTCATATATGGCCTCCGACACTCTGTGCGCGCTAACGCGAGAGGTAAGGAGCGCCAAGTTGCGGAGCGACTATGATCGCATATATGGCCTCCGACACTCTCTGCGCGCTAACGCGAGAGGTAAGGAGCGCCAAGTTGCGGAGCGACTTTTTGATCGCAAATATGGCCTCCGACACTCGATGCGCGCTAACGTGAGAGGTAAGGAGTGTAAATTTGCGGAGCCACTCCTCTGATCTCATATATGGCCTCCGACACTCTCTGCGCGCTAACGCGAGAGGTAAGGAGCGCCAAGTTGCGGAGCGACTATGATCGCATATATGGCCTCCGACACTCTCTGTGCGCTAACGCGAGAGGTAAGGAGCGCCAAGTTGCGGAGCGACTTTTTGATCGCAAATATGGCCTCCGACACTCGATGCGCGCTAACGTGAGAGGTAAGGAGTGTAAATTTGCGGAGCCACTCCTCTGATCTCATATATGGCCTCCGACACTCTCTGCGCGTTAACGCGAGAGGTAAGGAGCGCCAAGTTGCGGAGCGACTTTTTGATCGCAAATATGGCCTCCGACACTCGATGCGCGCTAACGTGAGAGGTAAGGAGTGTAAATTTGCGGAGCCACTCCTCTGATCTCATATATGGCCTCCGACACTCTCTGCGCGCTAACGCGAGAGGTAAGGAGCGCCAAGTTGCGGAGCGACTTTTTGATCGCAAATATGGTCTCCGACAATCGATGCGCGCTAACGTGAGAGGTAAGGAGTGCAAAGTTGCGGAGCGACTCCTCTGATCTCATATATGGCCTCCGACACTCTTTGCGCTCTAACGTGAGAGGTAAGGAGCGCAAATTTGCGGAGCGACTGTGATCGCATATATGGCCTCCGACACTCTCTGCGCGCTAACGCGAGAGGTAAGGAGCGCCAAGTTGCGGAGCGACTTTGATCGCAAATATGGCCTCCGACACTCGATGCGCGCTAACGTGAGAGGTAAGGAGTGTAAATTTGCGGAGCCACTCCTCTGGTCTCATATATGGCCTCCGACACTCTGTGCGCGCTAACGCGAGAGGTAAGGAGCGCCAAGTTGCGGAGCGACTCTTTTCGCAAATATGGTCTCCGACACTCGATGCGCGCTAACGTGAGAGGTAAGGAGTGCAAAGTTGCGGAGCGACTCCTCTGATCTCATATATGGCCTCCGACACTCTCTGCGCCCTAACGTGAGAGGTAAGGAGCGCAAATTTGCGTAGCGACTCTGATCGCATATATGGTCTCCGACACTCGGTGCGCGCTAACGTGACAGGTATAGCCATTAACCAACCATGCTGCTGTTTCTGCTTCTTAACTCTCTCTCCATGGAGAGAGACATTACTTGGCCTGTGTTTCACATGTAGGGACGTTGCATTCAAGGAGGCCCCTATGGTTTTTGAGTAAGGTGATTGTTACTACGATTCGCGCGCGCAGGGCCAAGTAATCACTTGCCAAGGCGGCGACGAGGCAGAAACTCAGCACACCCCCCCAAGAACTTCCACAAAAAAGCAGAAACACCTTCTTAAGCAAACGCCCTACCAACCCAACATGATTAATGAAAATATCCTTGGCAAATGCTTTCGCGGTAGTTCGTCTTGCGACGGTCCAAGAATTTCACCTCTCGCATCGCAATACGAATGCCCCCGCCAGTCCATATTAGTCATTAACTCTTATTCAATAAACCAAAAAATCCACCACAACAGCCGAATATATCCATAAACCAACAATGCTGCTGTTGTTGCTTCTTAACTCTCTCTCAATGGAGAGACATAACTTGGCCATTGTTTCACATGTAGGGACGTTGCATTCAAGGAGGCCCCTGTGGTTTTTGGGTAAGGTGACTGTTACTACGATTCGCAAGCGCAGGGCCAAGTAATCACTTACCAAGGGGCCTCCTTGAATGAAACGTCCCTACATGTGAAACAATGGCCAAGTTATGTCTCTCCATTGAGAGAGAGTTAAGAAGAAACAACAGCAGCATGATTGGTTTATGGATATATGCGGCTGTTGTTGTGGTGGATTTTTTGGTTTAGTGAATCAGAGTTAATGACTAATATGGACTTGCGGGGGCATTCGTATTGCGACGCGAGAAGTGAAATTCTTGGACCGTCGCGTGCAAATCGTAGTAACAGTCACCTTACCCAAAAACCACAGGGGCCTCCTTGAATGAAACGTCCCTACATGTGAAACAATGGCCAAGTTATGTCTCTCCATTGAGAGAGAGTTAAGAAGCAACAACAGCAGCATGGTTGGTTTATGGATATATGCGGCTTTTGTTGTGGTGGATTTTTTGGTTTATTGAATCAGAGTTAATGACTAATATGGACTGGCGGGGGCATTCGTATTGCGACGCGAGAAGTGAAATTCTTGGACCGTCGCGTGCAAATCGTAGTAACAGTCTACCTTACCCAAAAACCACAGGGGCCTCCTTGAATGAAACGTCCCTACATGTGAAACAATGGCCAAGTTATGTCTCTCCATTGAGAGAGTTAAGAAGCAACAACAGCAGCATGACTGGTTTATGGATATATGCGGCTTTTGTTGTGGTGGCTTTTTTGGTTTATTGAATCAGAGTTAATGACGGGGCGGGGGCATTCGTATTGCGACGCGAGAAGTGAAATTCTTGGACCGTCGCGTGCAAATCGTAGTAACAGTCACCTTACCCAAAAACCACAGGGGCCTCCTTGAATGAAACGTCCCTACATGTGAAACACAGGCCAAGTTATGTCTCTCTCCATTGAGAGAGAGTTAAGAAGCAACAACAGCAGCATGGTTGGTTTATGGATATATGCGGCTTTTGTTGTGGTGGATTTTTTGGTTTATTGAATCAGAGTTAATGACTAATATGGACTGGCGGGGGGATTCGTATTGCGACGCGAGAAGTGAAATTCTTGGACCGTCGCGTGCAAATCGTAGTAACAGTCACCTTACCCAAAAACCACAGGGGCCTCCTTGAATGAAACGTCCCTACATGTGAAACAATGGCCAAGTTATGTCTCTCCATTGAGAGAGTTAAGAAGCAACAACAGCAGCATGACTGGTTTATGGATATATGCGGCTTTTGTTGTGGTGGATTTTTTGGTTTATTGAATCAGAGTTAATGACGGGGCGGGGGCATTCGTATTGCGACGCGAGAAGTGAAATTCTTGGACCATCGCGTGCAAATCGTAGTAACAGTCACCTTACCCAAAAACCACAGGGGCCTCCTTGAATGAAACGTCCCTACATGTGAAACACAGGCCAAGTTATGTCTCTCTCCATTGAGAGAGAGTTAAGAAGCAACAACAGCAGCATGGTTGGTTTATGGATATATGCGGCTTTTGTTGTGGTGGATTTTTTGGTTTATTGAATCAGAGTTAATGACTAATATGGACTGGCGGGGGCATTCGTATTGCGACGCGAGAAGTGAAATTCTTGGACCGTCGCGTGCAAATCGTAGTAACAGTCACCTTACCCAAAAACCACAGGGGCCTCCTTGAATGAAACGTCCCTACATGTGAAACAATGGCCAAGTTATTTCTCTCTCCATTGAGAGAGAGTTAAGAAGCAACAACAGCAGCATGGTTGGTTTATGGATATATGCGGCTTTTGTTGTGGTGGATTTTTTGGTTTATTGAATCAGAGTTAATGACTAATATGGACTGGCGGGGGCATTCGTATTGCGACGCGAGAAGTGAAATTCTTGGACCGTCGCGTGCAAATCGTAGTAACAGTCACCTTACCCAAAAACCACAGGGGCCTCCTTGAATGCAACGTCCCTACATTTGAAACACAGGCCAAGTTATGTCTCTCTCCATGGAGAGAGAGTTAAGAAGCAAATATGGCCTCCGACACTATGTGTCCTCTAACGTGAGAGGTAAGGAGCGTAAATTTGCGGAGCGACTCCTCTGATCTCATATATGGCCTCCGACACTCGATGCGCGCTAACGTGAGAGGTAAGGAGTGTAAATTTGCGGAGCCACTCCTCTGATCTCATATATGGCCTCCGACACTCTGTGCGCGCTAACGCGAGAGGTAAGGAGCGCCAAGTTGCGGAGCCACTCCTCTGATCTCATATATGGCCTCCGACACTCTCTGCGCGCTAACGCGAGAGGTAAGGAGCGCCAAGTTGCGGAGCGACTATGATCGCATATATGGCCTCCGACACTCTCTGCGCGCTAACGCGAGAGGTAAGGAGCGCCAAGTTGCGGAGCGACTTTTTGATCGCAAATATGGCCTCCGACACTCGATGCGCGCTAACGTGAGAGGTAAGGAGTGTAAATTTGCGGAGCCACTCCTCTGATCTCATATATGGCCTCCGACACTCTCTGCGCGCTAACGCGAGAGGTAAGGAGCGCCAAGTTGCGGAGCGACTCTTTTCGCAAATATGGTCTCCGACACTCGATGCGCGCTAACGTGAGAGGTAAGGAGTGCAAAGTTGCGGAGCGACTCCTCTGATCTCATATATGGCCTCCGACACTCTTTGCGCTCTAACGTGAGAGGTAAGGAGCGCAAATTTGCGGAGCGACTGTGATCGCATATATGGCCTCCGACACTCTCTGCGCGCTAACGCGCGAGGTAAGGAGCGCCAAGTTGCGGAGCGACTTTGATCGCAAATATGGCCTCCGACACTCGATGCGCGCTAACGTGAGAGGTAAGGAGTGTAAATTTGCGGAGCCACTCCTCTGGTCTCATATATGGCCTCCGACACTCTGTGCGCGCTAACGCGAGAGGTAAGGAGCGCCAAGTTGCGGAGCGACTCTTTGATCGCAAATATGGCCTCCGACACTCGATGCGCGCTAACGTGAGAGGTAAGGAGTGTAAATTTGCGGAGCCACTCCTCTGATCTCATATATGGCCTCCGACACTCTCTGCGCGCTAACGCGAGAGGTAAGGAGCGCCAAGTTGCGGAGCGACTCTTTTCGCAAATATGGTCTCCGACACTCGATGCGCGCTAACGTGAGAGGTAAGGAGTGCAAAGTTGCGGAGCGACTCCTCTGATCTCATATATGGCCTCCGACACTCTTTGCGCTCTAACGTGAGAGGTAAGGAGCGCAAATTTGCGGAGCGACTGTGATCGCATATATGGCCTCCGACACTCTCTGCGCGCTAACGCGCGAGGTAAGGAGCGCCAAGTTGCGGAGCGACTTTGATCGCAAATATGGCCTCCGACACTCGATGCGCGCTAACGTGAGAGGTAAGGAGTGTAAATTTGCGGAGCCACTCCTCTGGTCTCATATATGGCCTCCGACACTCTGTGCGCGCTAACGCGAGAGGTAAGGAGCGCCAAGTTGCGGAGCGACTCTTTTCGCAAATATGGTCTCCGACACTCGATGCGCGCTAACGTGAGAGGTAAGGAGTGCAAAGTTGCGGAGCGACTCCTCTGATCTCATATATGGCCTCCGACACTCTCTGCGCCCTAACGTGAGAGGTAAGGAGCGCAAATTTGCGGAGCGACTCTGATCGCAAATATGGTCTCCGACACTCGGTGCGCGCTAACGTGACAGGTATAGCCATTAACCAACCATGCTGCTGTTTCTGCTTCTTAACTCTCTCTCCATGGAGAGAGACATTACTTGGCCTGTGTTTCACATGTAGGGACGTTGCATTCAAGGAGGCCCCTATGGTTTTTGAGTAAGGTGACTGTTACTACGATTCGCACGCGCAGGGCCAAGTAATCACTTGCCAAGGCGGCGACGAGGCAGAAACTCAGCACACCCCCCCAAGTACTTCCACAAAAAAGCAGAAACACCTTCTTAAGCAAACGCCCTACCAACCCAACATGATTAATGAAAACATCCTTGGCAAATGCTTTCGCGGTAGTTCGTCTTGCGACGGTCCAAGAATTTCACCTCTCGCATCGCAATACGAATGCCCCCGCCAGTCCATATTAGTCATTAACTCTTATTCAATAAACCAAAAAATCCACCACAACAGCCGAATATATCCATAAACCAACAATGCTGCTGTTGTTGCTTCTTAACTCTCTCTCAATGGAGAGACATAACTTGGCCATTGTTTCACATGTAGGGACGTTGCATTCAAGGAGGCCCCTGTGGTTTTTGGGTAAGGTGACTGTTACTACGATTCGCAAGCGCAGGGCCAAGTAATCACTTGCCAAGGGGCCTCCTTGAATGAAACGTCCCTACATGTGAAACAATGGCCAAGTTATGTCTCTCCATTGAGAGAGAGTTAAGAAGAAACAACAGCAGCATGATTGGTTTATGGATATATGCGGCTGTTGTTGTGGTGGATTTTTTGGTTTATTGAATCAGAGTTAATGACTAATATGGACTTGCGGGGGCATTCGTATTGCGACGCGAGAAGTGAAATTCTTGGACCGTCGCGTGCAAATCGTAGTAACAGTCACCTTACCCAAAAACCACAGGGGCCTCCTTGAATGAAACGTCCCTACATGTGAAACAATGGCCAAGTTATGTCTCTTCATTGAGAGAGAGTTAAGAAGCCACAACAGCAGCATGGTTGGTTTATGGATATATGCGGCTTTTGTTGTGGTGGATTTTTTGGTTTATTGAATCAGAGTTAATGACTAATATGGACTGGCGGGGGCATTCGTATTGCGACGCGAGAAGTGAAATTCTTGGACCGTCGCGTGCAAATCGTAGTAACAGTCTACCTTACCCAAAAACCACAGGGGCCTCCTTGAATGAAACGTCCCTACATGTGAAACAATGGCCAAGTTATGTCTCTCCATTGAGAGAGTTAAGAAGCAACAACAGCAGCATGACTGGTTTATGGATATATGCGGCTTTTGTTGTGGTGGATTGAATCAGAGTTAATGACGGGGCGGGGGCAATCGTATTGCGACGCGAGAAGTGAAATTCTTGGACCATCGCGTGCAAATCGTAGTAACAGTCACCTTACCCAAAAACCACAGGGGCCTCCTTGAATGAAACGTCCCTACATGTGAAACACAGGCCAAGTTATGTCTCTCTCCATTGAGAGAGAGTTAAGAAGCAACAACAGCAGCATGGTTGGTTATGGATATATGCGGCTTTTGTTGTGGTGGATTTTTTGGTTTATTGAATCAGAGTTAATGACTAATATGGACTGGCGGGGGCATTCGTATTGCGACGCGAGAAGTGAAATTCTTGGACCGTCGCGTGCAAATCGTAGTAACAGTCACCTTACCCAAAAACCACAGGGGCCTCCTTGAATGAAACGTCCCTACATGTGAAACAATGGCCAAGTTATGTCTCTCCATTGAGAGAGAGTTAAGAAGCAACAACAGCAGCATGGTTGGTTTATGGATATATGCGGCTTTTGTTGTGGTGGATTTTTTGGTTTATTGAATCAGAGTTAATGACTAATATGGACTGGCGGGGGCATTCGTATTGCGACGCGAGAAGTGAAATTCTTGGACCGTCGCGTGCAAATCGTAGTAACAGTCTACCTTACCCAAAAACCACAGGGGCCTCCTTGAATGAAACGTCCCTACATGTGAAACAATGGCCAAGTTATGTCTCTCCATTGAGAGAGTTAAGAAGCAACAACAGCAGCATGACTGGTTTATGGATATATGCGGCTTTTGTTGTGGTGGATTTTTTGGTTTATTGAATCAGAGTTAATGACGGGGCGGGGGCATTCGTATTGCGACGCGAGAAGTGAAATTCTTGGACCGTCGCGTGCAAATCGTAGTAACAGTCACCTTACCCAAAAACCACAGGGGCCTCCTTGAATGAAACGTCCCTACATGTGAAACACAGGCCAAGTTATGTCTCTCTCCATTGAGAGAGAGTTAAGAAGCAACAACAGCAGCATGGTTGGTTTATGGATATATGCGGCTTTTGTTGTGGTGGATTTTTTGGTTTATTGAATCAGAGTTAATGACTAATATGGACTGGCGGGGGCATTCGTATTGCGACGCGAGAAGTGAAATTCTTGGACCGTCGCGTGCAAATCGTAGTAACAGTCACCTTACCCAAAAACCACAGGGGCCTCCTTGAATGAAACGTCCCTACATGTGAAACAATGGCCAAGTTATGTCTCTCCATTGAGAGAGAGTTAAGAAGCAACAACAGCAGCATGGTTGGTTTATGGATATATGCGGCTTTTGTTGTGGTGGATTTTTTGGTTTATTGAATCAGAGTTAATGACTAATATGGACTGGCGGGGGCATTCGTATTGCGACGCGAGAAGTGAAATTCTTGGACCGTCGCGTGCAAATCGTAGTAACAGTCTACCTTACCCAAAAACCACAGGGGCCTCCTTGAATGAAACGTCCCTACATGTGAAACAATGGCCAAGTTATGTCTCTCCATTGAGAGAGTTAAGAAGCAACAACAGCAGCATGACTGGTTTATGGATATATGCGGCTTTTGTTGTGGTGGATTTTTTGGTTTATTGAATCAGAGTTAATGACGGGGCGGGGGCATTCGTATTGCGACGCGAGAAGTGAAATTCTTGGACCGTCGCGTGCAAATCGTAGTAACAGTCACCTTACCCAAAAACCACAGGGGCCTCCTTGAATGAAACGTCCCTACATGTGAAACACAGGCCAAGTTATGTCTCTCTCCATTGAGAGAGAGTTAAGAAGCAACAACAGCAGCATGGTTGGTTTATGGATATATGCGGCTTTTGTTGTGGTGGATTTTTTGGTTTATTGAATCAGAGTTAATGACTAATATGGACTGGCGGGGGCATTCGTATTGCGACGCGAGAAGTGAAATTCTTGGACCGTCGCGTGCAAATCGTAGTAACAGTCACCTTACCCAAAAACCACAGGGGCCTCCTTGAATGAAACGTCCCTACATGTGAAACAATGGCCAAGTTATGTCTCTCCATTGAGAGAGAGTTAAGAAGCAACAACAGCAGCATGGTTGGTTTATGGATATATGCGGCTTTTGTTGTGGTGGATTTTTTGGTTTATTGAATCAGAGTTAATGACTAATATGGACTGGCGGGGGCATTCGTATTGCGACGCGAGAAGTGAAATTCTTGGACCGTCGCGTGCAAATCGTAGTAACAGTCACCTTACCCAAAAACCACAGGGGCCTCCTTGAATGAAACGTCCCTACATGTGAAACAATGGCCAAGTTATGTCTCTCCATTGAGAGAGTTAAGAAGCAACAACAGCAGCATGACTGGTTTATGGATATATGCGGCTTTTGTTGTGGTGGATTTTTTGGTTTATTGAATCAGAGTTAATGACGGGGCGGGGGCATTCGTATTGCGACGCGAGAAGTGAAATTCTTGGACCGTCGCGTGCAAATCGTAGTAACAGTCACCTTACCCAAAAACCACAGGGGCCTCCTTGAATGAAACGTCCCTACATGTGAAACACAGGCCAAGTTATGTCTCTCTCCATTGAGAGAGAGTTAAGAAGCAACAACAGCAGCATGGTTGGTTTATGGATATATGCGGCTTTTGTTGTGGTGGATTTTTTGGTTTATTGAATCAGAGTTAATGACTAATATGGACTGGCGGGGGCATTCGTATTGCGACGCGAGAAGTGAAATTCTTGGACCGTCGCGTGCAAATCGTAGTAACAGTCACCTTACCCAAAAACCACAGGGGCCTCCTTGAATGAAACGTCCCTACATGTGAAACAATGGCCAAGTTATGTCTCTCCATTGAGAGAGTTAAGAAGCAACAACAGCAGCATGACTGGTTTATGGATATATGCGGCTTTTGTTGTGGTGGATTTTTTGGTTTATTGAATCAGAGTTAATGACTAATATGGACTGGCGGGGGCATTCGTATTGCGACGCGAGAAGTGAAATTCTTGGACCGTCGCGTGCAAATCGTAGTAACAGTCTACCTTACCCAAAAACCACAGGGGCCTCCTTGAATGAAACGTCCCTACATGTGAAAAATGGCCAAGTTATGTCTCTCCATTGAGAGAGTTAAGAAGCAACAACAGCAGCATGACTGGTTTATGGATATATGCGGCTTTTGTTGTGGTGGATTTTTGGTTTATTGAATCAGAGTTAATGACGGGGCGGGGGCATTCGTATTGCGACGCGAGAAGTGAAATTCTTGGACCGTCGCGTGCAAATCGTTAGTAACAGTCACCTTACCCAAAAACCACAGGGCCTCCTTGAATGAAACGTCCTACATGTGAAACACAGGCCAAGTTATGTCTCTCCCCAATTGAGAGAGAGTTTAAGAAGCAACAACAGCAGCATGGTTGGTTTATGGATATATGCGGCTTTTGTTGTGGTGGATTTTTTGGTTTATTGAATCAGAGTTAATGACTAATATGACTGGCGGGGGCATTCGTATTGCGACGCGAGAAGTGAAATTCTTGGACCGTCGCGTGCAAATCGTAGTAAACAGTCACCTTACCCAAAAAAA